>NC_041393.1:387581834-387647517 GCF_002162155.2 Triticum dicoccoides | reverse complement strand
AGGGCGGCTGAATCGAATTTGGGGGGAATTTTTGTGTGGGGGGGGAGGATTTTAACGCGGTGGGCGGGGGGAGTTTGGCGCATGGTCGGTTTCTCCAAGTGCAGTCCCACGTGTTAGTGAAGAGGCAAGCCGAAGCGCGTTCCGTTTGCGTGAGCCGTGTGCAAGACCGAACGTGTGTGGGGTGCAATGCGACCGCAACAGGAGTGCTGTGAGTGTACCGCCTTTTTTCCTTTTAAACTAGGTGCTTCGCCCCCTCAAAAAAAATTGCTTCGGGCGATCCATCGATACTACTACTAGTAATCCGGTAATCCCGACTAAAACGGCGCGGCCGGGTCTTTTCCTGTGCGATATGCTGGGAGGTTGGCTTAGTTGGGTTTTTTAGATTTGTCTCGGTTCAATAAAAAGCAGAGTTGGTGATGATGGTGTGCCTGTCATCCTGCAATATAGGCCGTCCGATCTATATCTAATGGATAGGAAGGAAACTATGACAATTTACCCACACTCCTCTCCACATTTGCAGATAAGGCTTTCCCTCGTTCATCCTTCCCACAAGATCTTGATCTTTCGTGCAACGCACAGGCATCTTGCTAGTACTCCTACAATATGTATATTATTGTGAAAGTTCATATACACCGGCCGAGATTAATGCAAACATGGCAGATTTTCATTACATTTCGAACTTTTATAAGACAGAAAAATAAAAGAAACCCGACCCTAAACCTATTCTACGGCGGCGACCGACATCCTCCATCTGCGATCTCTATGTACGGGGGCGGGGTTCAAGATCCGTGAAGTGAAGGTGCGGTCTCCGGCGAGGAAGAGTAGAACACGAGATACGGACCGGCCAGTTGGCTCACCATGCACTGCCGCCTCCCATGCCCTACTCATCCTCGGAGGAGTCCCCGACCTCGGCGGTGCCGGACGTTGGACGGCGGCAAGTAGGATGCATGGCTGACGGTGCTCCCGTCGTCGGCCGCCAGCATGGCCATCGCTTGTGCGCTCGCGTCCGCGTCCGGCTACGCCCCTATTGCGTCGCGAGAGGTGACTTGAGCGAGGGCGGCGACCTCGAGCTTCATCCCCGAAGAAAAGCTCTCCCGCAGAGCGTTCGCACTTGCGGTCATGGTGGATGTGGTGCCAGGTAGGAGGACGATGCGCTATGGTGTGGAGGTTAGCTGGGCATTGCCGCTTTAAGTAGCGCATTCCGGTGAGGCCAAGCATCTGGGTGCATCATTAAGTCGCTGGAGTTGGTTCCTTGGGCATCGAGCCTCTTAACGACGACATACAAACGGACGGCATGAATGCGGGCAGCTGGCGCCGGCTGGGAACACACTGCGCGACGGCGCGAGGGACGAGGGCTTTGGTGTGCCAGGGTAGTCAGCTTTGGTCGTGGCAACATTGGAGATGCCCTTTGCTCAAATGCGATCCCCGCATGTCATTGCAAAAGCAAGACGACCCGGCATGGTCTCAGGTCCAGAGGATGCAGTTGGCCGCGCTACACCACTCCACCGACGCGTCGCGGCGCCCCGTGCATCCTCGACGAGCCGGGTGTTGGGGTGTGTTTGGATTGTGGCCAAAGTGCACCTTACCAAAATTTTGGTCATGACCCAAAGTTTGGTATTTGTTTGGATGGTTGCCATTTCTTTGGCATGCCAATGAACTCTAGCCAACTCTAGTTCATTTTTCTTGCCAATGTCGGCCAAATCATGGGCAACCAATACCTCAACCAAAATTTTGGCTACCAATGCTTTGATGGGGCAACCTTGGGCACAAACCAAACATACCATTGGTCGTGCCACAGCACAAACGCCACCCTCGACACACTGAAACTGACCGTGTCTATCGACGATATGAGCGTGTCGCTCACCGCGGTCGCCGTGTCCAGAGGCGGTGCTGGAGCTACGCCCCGTTGTTGGCCCCAATGACCCACATGAACGGTTGTCGGTGGCGAGGAGGTCGTGGGTCATCTCCTCCATTGGACTAGTCTGCGCTACGTCGTCCCGACGGGTGTGCCCCACATGTCGGTTTCCCTGTTTTCCCGGCCATATTCGAGCATCAGTGCTCCGCATTGTGCATTAGGCCTTTCACTATGTAGGCCAAGCGAGACAACTTATTGTTTATTTGAGTCGTTCAAGTGTAATTATGTGGCGTTTGCTTATTTCTCATTCCTCTCCAACCCTCTTCTCCATCGATCATGTCGCCCTCCAGTCGAGTCCATCCTCCCGCATGCCTCATCTGAACATTCCGCCGAGTATCATTCGCATGTACCCACCCTAGTCCTCTTTCAATAGATCTCCGGACCCCGAGATGAAATCGAGAGGGAACGAGTGGGGGCACGTGATACCTAAGGCGGATTCAAAATTTTGAACCGGTGATCATAGCATCTGCAAATCATATATAATGGGTATTCAATGTTCATTCGTTTTTGAACATACAATATACCCCCTCCTATCCTTTCTACTTTACATATAAGTTTTATGTGTAGTCAAAGTATCTCTACTATGATAAAAAAGGTATCAACATTCAACAACGCCTAATCAATATTGTTAGATTCGTATGTACTCCTAGATTTGTACTTGAGATGGTTTCCAATTTGACTATTGGCAAGATTAATAGTACTCCTTTCACATAGGTGAGTAAGTCATCTTAGGTTGTGCACCGTGACCAAGGAGGATGGGAAAACGAGAGACATTAATGTTTATTTGCTAATTAATAGTATTGCATGCAATGAACTAACCACTGCATGTCATGTTTGATAGTCTCAGGTCATTAAAAGCATGCACACCCTCATCTCTTATTGGTTCATATGTCAAGAAACAAGAAATGAGGTAGAAGTTAATGCACCGCGCCTACGTGTTTTGGGATTATTTGGTTTTCGTAAGATGACTTACACACCTAGACGGAGGGAGTACATGAGATGTATAATGTGAAAATTATATCATTGGAAACTCCTTTCACATACGAAATTGACCATATGCTTTGTGTAAGTTGCATGTCATATATTATTACTCTAACATTTGGTCAAAGTTAGCCTCGAAAAACGCATTAGACCCTGTATGCTTTGTGTAAGTTGCATGTCATATATTATTACTCTAACATTTGTGTAAGTTACATGTCATATATTATTACTCTAACATTTGGTCAAAGTAGTATAGTGGAAGTGGATCCTCTGACGTAGGTATCCCTGCCTTACCCTCCCTTTTGGTCACTTACTGGCGGACCCCATGCTTGCTAGGACCCGCATGTGAGTTACTCAATGGGTTCGGCCACGTCAGGGGATCCTCATCCGTAGTATACTCCCTCTATTTTTATTTACTCCACATAAAACGGAGGGAGTGGTGGTATAATAAATGAGGCAGGCGGGGGAGGGGGAGGGACGTCGGTTTGCTCTCAACTGCGGTCCCACAAGCAAGAGAAAACGCAAGACGAAGCGCGTTCCATTCGATGAGCGACGTCGAGGGTCCAGCGTGCTGGGCTGCAACGCGAACGTGACAAGAGCGATGTACAGTCAAAACCGAATGACTGGTCGTCACCGGAACCACTATTCACACCAGAACCTTCGCTGCTCGGCCTATGCCAACCACTGCCCTAAAACCACACCAAATCTCCAGCCCATTCCCCCACCTTTCGATCCCCTAGCCCGCATCAAGCGTCCCCTAGTTCGTAGGAAAGCCATGGTGCGCTGCAAGATCACTTACTACAAGATGCTGACGCCGGAGCGCCGCGCAGAAATCGCGGCGGCGATCGGCGCCACAGACCTCCGTTCCCAAGCTCGCTTTGCGGCGGGCCAATCCCCGAGTTCTCTAGAGCCAAGCTACGAGGAGGAGGAAGCCGATCCAATGTTCACTGCGGAGGTCGCGGCGCAGAAGGCCCCCGATGGGTATGAGACGATGGACGTCGACTTCGTGCGGGCGTCCGAGTCCCCCATGGTGCAGGCGGACCAGCGGTTCAACATGGCGATACTAAAGGAGGACTGGGAGGCAGAGGCTCAACTCGATGCGGAGCGTGCGCATGCCGCTGCCATCGAGGCTCTCCTGCAGGCGGAACCGGATGTCGTGGATGTGAACCGGGCGGCAGAGGCTCAACTTGAGGTGGAGCGCGCGGATGCCGCTGCCATTGAGGCCCTCCTGCAGGCGGAAACGAACGTCCTGGACAAGAACCGGGCGGCAGAGGCTCGACTCAACGCAGAGAGTGCGGATGCCGCTCTCATCGACGCCCTCCTGCGGGCGGAACCGGAAGTCCTGGACTTGAACCGGGCGGCAAAGGCTCGACTCGACGTGGAGCGCGCGGATGGCGCTCTCATCGATGCCCTCCTGCAGGCGGAATCGGAAGTCCTGGACTTGAATTGGGCGGCGGAGGCTCGACTCTACGTGGAGCGCGCGGATGCCGCTGCCATCGAGGCCCTCCTGCAGGCGGAACCGGACGTCCTCGACTTGAACTGGGCTATGCTCCCGTCCGTGTAGAGCGCCCGCACGCTCCGCTTGAACGAGTAGCTGGAGGCCGAGGACAACCACGGTGCAGAGACACACGTCGGCAGCGACGGCTGGTTCGCGCCGGCAGCCAAAGACGACGAGGTCATCTCTTTCCGCGAGCAGTGATAGTTTTTCTTTATGTTGTTGTTTTTATTATTATGGATCTTTTGCTGTGTAAAAACATACTATTTGTTATGCAAGTCGCCTGACTTGGGTCAGTCTACCATTTCAGGCGGTTGGTTGAATATCCTACGTCTCCTAACCCTTCTTTCCTTCTTCCTCACCTCTTCTTCTTCCCCAACAGACCACCGCACGGGCCATACAGATACTCCGGTTGGATAAACATACTCTATGAACGAAAATTATGTGTCAGTGATAGGATGGCTGAGTTTGGTTTGTTCACATGCGACAGCACGTGTCAGTGAGGGTGTGTTCCCTTGGTTGGGTTTGCGGCGTGCAAGAGCGACTGTGTGAGGGTGCGGTGCGACCAAGGTGTGCAAGAGCGACCGTGTGAGGGTGTGGTGCGACCGCGACAGCCATGCGCAAGTGTACCTCCTTCTCATTTTGAAAACTTTAGGAAAGCTTGGCAAAAATGTGTGGTGAAGTTTGGCAATGCAAGGCCTAGACCCAAACAGGATAAGTACGTACGTACTAGGAGTACTAGTGTTAAAAAAGAAAGGCGGGGTTTTCCTTCGATACAAATCCTCATTTCACGTGTCAATTAATGCGTATTTTTTTCTCGAAAGACCAAAGAGCTAACCATCTCACCCCTCATTGCTTGATTAATGCAGCACCATGCAAACGAACCTTCTCACTTCCGCATGCATGCAGGGGATATTAATGTCCTTGGTTGCTAACCCCATCAATTTTGCCACGATTAGTGTTAGTTGCCCTTTGCAAATTGTAATTTTGATATACTGGCCTTGTGTACAAAAAATGGAGGTAGTAACTATATTTGAATTCCTTGCCCATTGCGGTGACGTCGACGACTTTTTTTTGTGGTTTGGCGAAGTGCGTTCGACGGAGAACACCATTGAGGGAGACCACGGTAAGTCGTTCGCAACTGCCGCCTGCAAGCCGAGACAACCACCTTATTTGCATCCAGGAAGTCCTTTACTAGTACTACTACAAGGAGTACTAGTGCAGTGAGATGGTTTCTCGCAGAAGACGATGGAGAAGCGGAGTCAGCAGAGAGAGAAATGATAGTTGCTTCGTCCGTGCTTTGTGATTTGACGCCTCACTGCTTTGTGATTTGTGATAGAAGGGACAGGGGAGTAGACTCTGTGCTCTATGCTGTACTACTCCTACATGTGTCCAAGCATGGGAGAAAGAGGAGAGACATTGCATTTTTCTATTCTTTCAATCAATCAATCAGGGAGCTTCGGTTCCATCTTTTTGGCTTTGGCAACACCGTCCACAATGGTTCCCATGATGCCAAAAGCTATTTTCACATTTGGCTACACATTGTGGATGCCCTTAACCATACCACTTGGTTTTGCTCCTGTGTGCTATCTATACAAATCTCAATTATATTGATCTAAAAAATTATAGAATCAAAGATTAGTAAAAAGGAGGTGATTTTGCCGCGCGGATGGCGGGGGAGGTTTCTTATTTTCGGAGGACGTTGTCCTGGCGGTTTGCTAACATGCGGTCCCATGTGTCAGTGCTTTACCAAGCTGATCCGCGTCCCACATGAGGCAGAACAACGGCAGAAGCAACACGTGGTTAAGTTGAAGAAGATGAGGGAGAAGCGGATTCAGCAACGAGTGAAATGATGGTTGCTTCGTCCCTCCAACTTCTTTTTTTAGCATTATTACTTCGTCCCTCCAACTTAACTGCGGGAAAGGTGCAGCTTTGTGATTTGACGCCTCATTGCTCATTACTACGCCGGCGCCATGACTGGGGTGCTTCACCCCGGCTGCTCTGCACTGCATTCCAGTATGGCACGTGGACCCGGTAGCTTGATGTCCCACATGTCGGTGAAAGGGACTAGAAGATTTATGAAAGTGAGCGCTCCACTCTTACGACGGAGGAGTAGACGACACGACGGCCCAGTGAACTGTCACTTGTACTATATAGTACTATAGTTTTGCTGTTTCGCACGATCCATCGATACAAACCCGATTAAACAGGAAAGGGCGGGGATTTTGCCGCGCGGTAGATGATACTGGCCATACATTTCAAAGGCAATTTTAATGTATGCAAACTGAATAATTATGAGTAACAATATGATATCTAGTAAAACTAAAAACACATATGATTTATTGTGTTAGAGTGTAGTAGTAGTGCTGTATTGCATAGTTGTTAGATGTAACATGCGAGAACGTGTAGAGATGTAGTTTTGGAGGGCCTACAGAGCGAAAAGCGTAATACAGTCACCGAACTTCAGAATAAGATGATTACGGTCACTATATACGTTTTGCGGTGATTATCCGATCACTTTCTCACAGTTCAGCATCGGATTGCACTCTGTTGACCGGCCAAATAGTCTGCGTGGCGCCATGTTGACTAGTTAAATTAGCCATGTTCCTTGTGGGTCCCACCTGTCAGTTCACATAGGAAAAAGGTCAGATAAACACAAATTTACGCAGGAAGCGATAAGGCTCCAACCCGTGCGCGGGAATCACCTGGTTGTGTATGTGTCTGTCAGGGACTGATGTGTGCACATGCACGTGTAGGTTGCGCACTTGAGCGTGAGAGTGTGTGTTGGTCGTGTGGTGTACTGGTGTGTGCATGCATGCGTGCTTGTGTGCGTGTGAGTGTTGCGTGCGTGCATGGCTGCGTGTGTACGTGTGAGTGTTGCGTGCGTGCGTGCGTGCATGTGTTTGTGTGAGTGTTGCGTGGATGGAGTTCGTGTGCATGCGTGTGTGTGTATAATCACCACACCAGCTCATGTGTGTTAAAACAGACGGCTCAGCATACCAATACAAGGCCGCATTGTCCGTTGTGCCCGCGGTCATGACTTCGCACCACCGTCAAAATATTTTTTTGTCGTTTGTTTTCATTCTTACTAGCAAGATGCCCGTGCGTTGCACATAACATCAAGATGCATTTGTATGACTTGTTTATCTTGTGAGAGAAAAGGATGAATGAGGGAAGGCCTTATTTGAAAATGTGGAGAGGTGTGTGGGTACCTTTTTGCAAAATTGCCATAGTTTCTTTCCTATCCGTCAGATATAAATCGGACGGCCTATATTGCAGGATGGCAGGCACACCATCATCACCAACTCTGTTTTTTATAAGAGTGTATTTTATGTATTTTATAATAGTGTAGATGTAGAGTAGATACAAGTCGACATGTGGGCATGATGTTAGTGAGATAATGTGATGCAACACTAGAGGTGCCACGTGGAGCGTTCAACTGGTCAACTAGTCATGTCATGAGCAAATACAAAGTTGTACGGTGAGCCCGTGACTGTATAATAACCACTAAACATAAAAGGTGACCGTAATGAGTGGATTATGAAGTCCAATGTATGTATCGTGCTTTCTCTTCAAATACAATGATCGTCATTGCATATATCGCGAGAGAAAGATGAAACACGCGTGAATTTTCTGGGGGCTTACTTTTAGAGGACCTGGAGATAGTTTTGTGTGCATACATGAAAGGGGCGTACAGGGGGGTATGCGATGGAGAGAAAGATGCTCTTCGTTTCTCTTTATTATGACTAACTTTGTATATAATATAAAAATATACAAATTCACAGTGCGGAATAAATATCATTGTGGGCACAATGCAATGCAAATTAGCGTTCGTACTCCTCCATATAACTTTGTAATGTTGTACATATGTAGAAACTCTAAAATAATTTTTTGGCCACACTTTATTCAAAAGGAATGTTGTATGCAAAATAAACGTGAAGAGAGGGCTTTTTAGATCAATGGGGTACGTGATGTAACATGTGTGAATGTGTAGTTGATGCATTTGGAGGGGCCTAGAGAGGTATGTGTGTGTATTACGTATTCGAGAGAGGCATGGATAGAGGGGCCGACGGGGGGGCGTGGGAGAGATAGCACGAGAAATAAGGGTGGTCTAGAGAGAGAGAGACGAATATGAAGTCATGACAAGAGATTCCATTCCCTTTAGTGTGTATATGCAAGGGGGGAGGGAATAGAGGCACCAGGAGAAATTTTCTGTGTGTGTGGTGTTTGTGTTGGTATGTGTGGGTGTGAGAAGATAATGAGACGTGGGGGCAGAGGGTGTGTCACCGCATGAGGTCCGGTGGGTTGAGGTGAGGCCCTTTGTTTGGTTTCGTCCTGCGCCACATTGGTCGGTCCATGACACATTTAGGATGACCCATGGATGACTAGTCGTACAAGACAAAGATAGCAGAATTGTGAAGGACTCTGTGTCCACTGACAAAGCCGGCTAGGATTTGTAACCCTAGGTTCTCAGACTAAGGTAACCCCTTTATCTCTGATATTACTATTCATCCAACCTAACTTTAAGGGGCATCCTACAGAATGCTCTGCTAGAATCATACTCGTCGATTAGGAAGAGAGGTGTGAGATAATGCGTGAGAGACAGGCGTAAAGATAATGTGCGTACATGAGACACGTAGGCAGGTCCATGTGTATAGAAAGGGTCTATGAGGATTGTGCGTGTGTATGTTTGCGAGAGGAAGAGTGCTTGTGATAAAGGTTAGTGAAAACAGTTGTAAGTGGTTACGAGAGGGAGGGAGGGTTATATCTAGAGAATGTGTGCGAGAAAGACACCTCGGGAGAGAGTGTGTGAGCATGTGTGAGAGACCACCGATGGAGAGTGAAACTACACGTAAAAGACTGCTCCACACATTGATTAAAGATATAAATTGTATCCAAATATTACGATGGGATCATGGTATTTGCAATTCGCGTAAGGAGCGGTCATTGATCCACCAGACATCTAGATTCTATCGAATTTGAGCGTGTCTATGTTATTATTCGACACAATTGATCCACATAGTTAGTATTTTGAACTCCAGACAATGCATAGCTTTAGCAATCGAATATAAACGTGAGTATAGTTCATGTTGTGTGTGTAAAGCACATTATACATACGAAAGTTACACAATGGACATTTATAAATAGCTACCTATGAACTAGCATACATTTGAATTCAACCTAAGGTGGTTTAAAAAAATCGAATTCAACATGAAGTCCATTCAATTATTTGAATTTGATATCATGGCATTTGTAAACCATACCTAAACTATGGGGGTACCAATCTTTGCTCTGATTTTGTACATAATAGCATATGTAGTCGTGTACAAAATAGATTCAAATTTAGCTCCTCCATTCCAAAATAATCGTAGTTATAGGATTTTCAAGTGTCAAAATTTCAAAAGGAAGCGGATAATTTAATGAGGTTTTCAAACATACAAGGTCAAATATAACGTTGTCTATTTAGGTCAATCCTCATAGTTCAAGAGTACTCCAAACGTGAATGCTTGTGTTTCAAAATTTCGAACGAAGCGCCAAAAGAGCCTCTACTCGCCCGAAACCGCGTGAGACCAATGTTTGGTAGTACAAGGAAATTACTTTTCTAATAACTCTGTTCTGTGAAACCTACGGGCCCGACGTCCAAAGGTCTAAACTAGGGTAGGTTTGTAGCTTCATCTAGACGCCACGCAACCGCCTCCGAAAAACATTCATACACAATGGCCGCCTAAGCACACATGCGCGCGGCCGAAATCGCTCCCGCCCACTATTTGGGACACCTGGGATTACCATCCTACCCCCGACCCGCAGTAGGTCCGAAATTTAAGAGGGGGGAAAAGTTTGTACTTTCCCCAAATTTTAAACAAGCGCATCCCATCTTCTGTTCAAAAAAGCCAAAAACAGGCGCATCCTAGACCGAAACATGGTTCCCCCCACCCATCTGATTCCCCATTCGTACTCCGTGGGCTCCAAAACTACCTCTCCACCAGCCACGAAACCCCGGCGTCCTCCGTCCGCCACCCCATCCCACCCATCAACTGCCGCCCTCCTCCATCACGCCGGAGCCGATACCCCGACGTCGTCGTCCATCGCAATCTCAACCGCAATGCCCTCCACGGCTAGTAGTTGAAGCCGAGGCCGAGCCGTCCGTACCCGAGCCAGTTCAACCACGCCGTCCTGTGCCTCGCCGCTGCCGCTCCAACTTCGCCACCCTCCACCGCACCGGAGCTGTTCCTGCTACGCCGTCCTTCGCCGCATCGGATCTGCTTCCCCTCCACCGACATACAGCCACGGCAACACAGTCAACAATTTGGCCATGGTTCGTCCAAGCCTGCACCCTATAGAACATCGGTTTCCCCGATAAAAACAAGAAGATCGACGCGACATGTGGAGGTGACCACACCGGCAACCGAAGAAGGTACTCCTCTTCCCTTATTCGTGCAAATCTTACGTCTCTGCTTGCACGGTATTCATCCCACAGAAGACACTAGTTGACCGCTTCTTCTTGATACTAGATGTTCCTAGTAACTCGCGATGCACAAGGTTTCTCCTCATATACTATTTCACCTTAGCTAGAGGTCCGTCGCCCCCCTGAATTTCAATTTTTGGCCAGTTGATTCCCAATTAACGGAAGCATTCCCCGGCGTAACGGGCGCTAGTACGACTATTACACCAGGGAAGCAGCGCCTTGGTGTTTATCTTAGGGGCGTCTGCGGCCTAGAGCTACTGGCGCCCGATCCGAAGGTCGGCTGGGATTAAAGGGATGGCTTGGGGGCGCTGCCAAGCACGGCAGTGGTGTGAGGTCGATGGGAGGGCAGGGCGACGGAGGCAAGGGTCTGGGCCGGTGGTCGCTGGCGGTTCGAGAAAGATCGTCAACAGTGACTGGCGGGAGGTAGACGAAGGCCATCTGCCTGTTCCTTATAGATCGGACGGTTCATTAAAAAAATCGACTGACCTATTTATTTTCAGTCGACTGTTATCTTAGATATGACCACATGTGGTGGTGTGCTGGAGGAGTACCTGCATTTCCTGTGCTCATATATTACAAAATCATACGGAGTAGAATCTAATTTTGTTTGCCATGCAATGTTGTAGAGCTATCATATGTCTCCTGTCATTTATTTTTCAGCCACCTGCTATCTGCTACTTTTACAGTGCACTAGTTCTGCACACACTTCACACATACTCTCACTATTGTGTTTTTATGCAAGGGTATTTCAGACTCTCCTGCCGAAAGAGAAGCAGCAAAGAAAAGAGAGAAGTCGCTCCAGCTTCGTATGCTGGTAGGCAAGACACGTTACCGCGCTATAAAGGGTGCAGCGTCAGCAGATGGAGACGGTAAATGTTGCTCTGGAGTTGATGACCCCGCTCGCAATGAACCACCATCCCAGGTGCTTGCTTTAACTTCGCGGTGTCATATGTGGTTGCATGTTCCATATGGTGTCTAGCTTGTATTCGAAAGGCCGAAGTCGGTCTTTATTAAGATAAGGAAAGATATTTTTTACATGAACCACCATCCCGTGAGCACCAGAAGACAAATAGCTAGTCATGGCACTGGCCGAGCCAGTGACAAGCCTAGCAAAGACAGGCATCACCTGGAAGCCAACTAAAAAGCCGCGATGGTGGCGAAGCAGCCCGCCTCCCACCAGGCTCTCAGGTCCTAGATGATCATGTTCACCACTCCAGCCGGATGTCTAGCTTGTATTGCTTCCAATTTGGTTAAATTGCATCTGCTTAGCTAACACATTATACCTTTGAATATGACACGCCTTTCTATTTTTGGTACATACTAGTACATCTGTGTATTAACCATGTTCTTACATCAAACTAATGTTCTTGTGTATCCCTCATCAATCACTTATGACGAGGCAGGCAGGCAAGGGGACTACTCCTCATTTAAAGAATGCAGCGTCAACCTCCCGACATGATTCTCAAGAAACAGAAATGCTAGATGAAGATAGTGAATGTAGCTCTGTAGTTGATTACAGCATTTCCCCTACACTAGCATTGCAGGTGCTTGCTCTAACTTGGCAGCGTGATATGTGGTTGCATGTTGCATATGGTGTCTAGATTGTAATCCTTCCAATCTGGTTAAACTGCATGTGCTAGTCTGCTTAGCTTATACTCCTGTAAATGTGACATTATACCTGTTAATGTGACATGCCTTCTGTATTTAGTACATAGTACATCTGTCTATTAAGCATGTCCTTACATAAAACTATTGTTTTTTTGTATCCCGCATAAATCAATATGACGAGACACCTTTAGTATATGCAGTGCGATATTAGTTGCATCTTTCATATGATTTATAGCATGCGCGGCTTCTAATTTGTTGACATTCCATTTATGATGGGACGCTTTTAACTTGGCAGTCATATTGGTTGCATCTTTCATGTGGTGTCTAGCTTGCATTGCTTCTTATTTGCTGGAATGGTTTCTGCTTAGTTTACACAAACAGTTGTGAACATGCCATGCCATCCTGTTTTTCGTACATATTCCATCCTGGTATCATGTGTTTGCCTTACATCAAAGTAGTGATTGTCAGTATCATGCATGAATGAGTTCTGAAGAGAGAATTTTATTGCTTTTTCTTGTCGGTTGTACTTGACAATTCAAAATCAATAAAGCGGAAGGAAGTTACTAAGGCAGCGGATAAAGGTGCTCCTTCCAAACGGAGGGCCTCTACAGTTTCTACTCCTCCACACCCCCAAGATGATTTCCAAGACAACACATGCATAGACACTCAACAAAGTTGTGTTTATGATGAGCACGTCTCCCCTAGTGCAGCATCACTGGTGCTCCCTCTAACTTGGCACTGTTATATGTGGTTGCATGTTATGTGTGATGTCTAGCTTGTATTGCTTCTAATTTTGTTGAATTCCATCTGCTTACTTTACACATTATACTTGAATAAGACACGTGTTCCTGTTTCTAGAACATACAATATCTGTCTATCACACCATGTTCTTACATCAAATTACTACTGTTGTGTAACTTGCAACAATCACTTATCATAAGACACATTTGACTTCGGAGTGTGATATAGGTTACATCTCACATTCTTTTCTAGCTTGTACTACTAATTTGTTGAAATGGCACTTATGATGAGACAGTTTTAACTTGGTAGAGTGATATTATTTGCATCTTTCATATGGTGTGTAGCTTTCGTTGCTTCTAATTTGTTGAAATGCCTTCTCCTTAGTTTACACATCATAAGCTGTGAATATGCAATGGCACTAATGATGAGAGACCTCTAACATGGTAGTGTGATGTTGTTTGCATCTTGCATATGATTTATTTCTTGTACTGCTTCACATTTGTTTAAACGCCATTTATGCTGAGACACTGTTAACTTGGCAGAGCGATATTTGTAGCATCTTTCATATGATGTCTACCTTCCATTGCATTGCTTCTAATTTTGTGAAATCTCTTCTTCTTAGTTTAGACATCATAGTTCTGGTTATCTCTTCCGTCCTGTTTTTCATACATATTACATCCTCCTATCATGTGGTTGTCTAACATCGAAGTTTTATTCGTCTGCATCACACATCAATTTGTTCTGAAGAACTAAATTGTTAATCGTTTTTCTTGTCAGCTTGACTTAACATGGCACAGAGAAAGAGGAAGAAACAGAGAATGGCAGGGAATGAGAAGCGGATGAATCCTACAGATTCTGCTGGTACTGATGGTGAAATAGAAGGTGAAAGTCTAGCGGAAAATTCTACAAACACGGCATCCCATGCTACACGAGCTGCAAAAAATCCAAACAGAAACAAATAGCTGCCACCAAACAAGCAGAGACAACCCTAGTTCTTGCAACACCTACCACAGTACTACCAGCTGCACGACATACTCGTGCGTCAAGTGAGCTAGCAGCACGTTCCCAAGCTCCCTTGCCACCTGACACTACTTCCCAAGCACTCTTGACACAAGACGAGTTGGCAATATCAGATGAACCTTGTGAGCTTCAACAGCAAGAAGGTAGTTGCTGGAGTCAAGTTACAGTTGCATGCTTCTTTATATGTAGTCTCACAGTTTGATGTACACTAACACTTCCTATGTTTGTTGTTGGACTAGCACCTAGGCGCAAGAGGAAACAAACATCAGGGATAATGCTCGATAGGTTAACTAAATCTAGAGGAGGAAGAATGGAGATCCGTTTTGAGGCAGGTTTAAAAAGGCCACGTGATGCTACAGAGTCAGCCAAGTTAGTATCAGAGGCAGCGGTTGCCGTTAGGTGTCATGTACGTACCCTCCCAACATGGATTCAGTACAGGAATGACAAAGATGAAACCCAGTTCAACACCTTCCTCGACCATTTATCTATAAGTATGGTTATGTATGGAAACTAGTAATATCGACCTGCTCTGTCCCATACTTTCTAGGTTGCTGATAATGAGACTCCCATAATTTTCAACAGATGAGGTTCAAGTTGGATAGCCAAGATGATGCAACCAGACAAGCTTGCACCCATGTTTTCAAGTCTGCTCTGCGACTGTATCGGTATAACTTGAGGAAAACTCACTTTGAAGGCAAGGCTAACAGTGAACTTTCCCAGACATCTCCAGTGGAAAATATATCGGATGAAGACTGGAGGGGCCTTGTTAAACACTGGTCTGATCCGAAGTATCAGGTACATTATATATATGTGATCAGATCACATGTTGAAGTCCTATTGACGCATGTGCCACACAAATCTATCTTCTTGTAGGTGAACTGTTCAAAGAACAAGGCCAACCGTACGAAAGTGAAATTCCAACAGACGACAGGATCTCGTAGCTATATTGCACACTGTGAGGCTCTTGTAATTAGCTGCTGTTTCACTCTTTTCGCTGTACCATATTATCAGATCTATATTGACTTGTTTGAAATGCAGAGGAAAGCCCGCAAGGACCAAAAAGTACCTGAACCAAATGTTGTGGAAATCTTCAAGGACTGTCACACCAGCAAGAAGAAGGGCATGACTACACCAGTCAAAGCCGCTGTTGTAAGTCCTTAATCCTCATGCCTTTTAACTACGACTTACTCTGACTTGTGCCTTGAACTGCATGGTTTGCAGCCAATGTCTATTACTCTTTTCAATTTTATACACAATTGTCTTAGTGTATCATTGCACCTTACAAGGTTTAAAAGGGAGGAGTGATGTTCCTTTGATCTTGACCCGTAATCTAGTTCCGTGCTGGACTTGCCCACACAATGTTACAATTGCCTGTTTGTCTGTTCTCAGTTGTTTTGTGATATGAATGATGTCATACTATGCTTACCGTATTATAAACTCCGTCTCTTTATCCTTAGCCCTCAATACAATGTGAAGAAATAGACAATACATTAGCGATGGTACATGGTCATATGTTTGGAACCTGGTTTTATTATGTACTTTGCAATAAAATACAACTAATATTTTGCATGGGTTCACCAGAATAAGTTCTATATATATACCAAAGCTATTTTGTTTGGTTTTGCTGCCTCCTTAATATCTTCTGTTCTGGTACTACTAATGTAAAACCTCAACTTTTCAGCGAGCTATGGAAAAAATGGTGGAACCACCACCTTCTGAAGGTGGGAGGCAACTATAAGCGCAATGTCAGCTCTTGCTGCAGTGGGTCAGTACCTTTCCACTAACAGTGCCAAAAGCACATTCCTGCGTAATACTGGGTTGGTTGTTAAGGCAATATCGTCCAAACTGCCTCATGATCAAAGCAATGTTGTATCTGCGCTCCAGACACAAGTCCATTCCCTAACAGAGGCACTTTGTGAAACAAGGAGAAACATTGCTCAATGTCATCAAGATATGCATGGTTTTGAAACCAGACTATCAGACATTTGCTATGTTGTTCAGGAGCCTAGGGGAAATGAAGGAGAGGGTTATGGTGTTCCATCGGACAATATAGCATGAAAACGTAGCAGTCAGGTCAAATGAACCGAGCTTCTGAACTTCTAGTGGTGCATTTATCTGCTAGACTGTTAAGTTTTATGCCAACCTTCCTTTTGTTATATAGTTGTAATTTGTTTTGGTGCGATACAAAATTTATTCTTAACGTGCAGCCACCGACTGAAGAAAACAGCAAGCCATTTTTGTATAGTGTAGGGTGTTCCCTATATTTGCACTGGTGGCGATCTTTGATGCCGAGTGGATGTAATCTGTGCAATCGCCTTAATAGCCTAGCGTTGGTTTGGGCCTTATTTATTTCCTAGTCTTCTTTTTCCCTGGTTTGCTAGTGGCCGCAACTACCCATGGGCCATATACGGGCCATAGGATCCATGGGTCTCCTACAGGCTGTCGATAAATGGGCCTGCAATCGATGGGCCTCGGGCCGTTGATAAATGGGCCTCTAATCGGTGGGCCTCAGGCCGTCGGATAAATGGGTCTACATGGGCCGTAATCGGGCGTAATTGGTATCAGCCCAGCAAGGTAACGGGCCGTTAACAGGCCGTAGGACTGCAAAAGCTTAATTCTGTCACAGGCATAATGGGTCGTTAATGGGCCAGAATATAGGACGGGCTGGCCAGAAACGGGCCGACTCTTTCCATGGGCCGAATTTGGCCCATTAGGGTAACAGACCAGTAACGGGCTGACTCTTGCCATGGGCCAATTTGGCCCATTTGGGGAACATGCCAGTAACGGGCCGACTCTTGCCATGGGCCGAATTTGGCCCATTAGGGGAACAGGCCAGTAACGAGCTGGAAGTAGTCGAGGGCCGAAAAGGAGCCCAAGAACGTATGGGCCGTCAATAGGCCGAAAGCTAACACGGGCTGGAAACGGCCCATGTAAATCACGGGCCGTTAACGGGTACAAAGAAAATTACTATTCATTATGGGCTAGAGTCACCGCGGGCCTGTAAAGGGCCGAAAGATACGAAGGCCTCATATGGGCCGAAAGACGTCGTGGGCCATACATGGGCCGAAAGTGAAATGGGCTGGTGTTATATTCGATGGGCCACATGACGTTGTTGGGCGATTTCCTTTAGTGCCTAACGGGCCGTAAAATGGGCTATTTGCGAAGAGATCGTTAACAGGCTTTTCATGGGCCAGCCCGTTAACTTTTGACCAAGTCAAACGGGCCGGCTTTATAAGCTAAATGGACCAGTGGTGGGCCATGGCATGTGTCAACATATCATAGGCGCCTATCTGACCCACTGATGAGCTGACACATGTTTCGTCCGGCCAATAAGAATTTTACACGTGGAAATTTCCCATTGGTCAGGGCTGTTAACGGGTTATCGGATCCAAAACCCGACCCGATAGCTTAACGGCATTCGGTTACGGTGGATGCCACGTGTCGGTCACCCTTGACGAAAGCACTTCTGTGATGCGCGATTTATCGTCATGGAAGTGGACACTTCCGTGATGATAATTTTGGTAATGTCATGGAACACTTCTACGACAGCACAGGTATGACTATCTTGATTCTGTCATAAATTTGTCATGGATGTACACGCATGACAAAAAACGCGACCTACTGTGACAAACACGTATCATCACGGAAGTGTATTTTTTTGTAGTGCATACTCAAACAGGTTGGAGCTCCCTTGATGGTGCGGCACACCTTGCATCTGGGCACGCTTGTCCTTGGCCTTGTTGTGGACGGCTAGCCATTGGGGAGAGCACCACTCATCCACCAACCTCTCCCAACACTCCATCTTATCCGTGCACCATCTCGGGGCACCTAAGTTAGACAAAGAGAAATTTCAGTGCTACGCCTACGAATCAAATCAAGGAAACTAGTACAAGGCCTTAAGAATAGGTAATTACCTTCATGTACTTGTCCTTACTCAAATACTTGACGCGACACTTCTTCTGCCTCCTGATGTTAGTCGAGGCGTAGTAGTCTCAGACAGCCAACTCCCGAGCCTCGTGCCATGTGTTTTGAAGTAGACGCTTGCACTCGGCTTCGAGAACCATAGCCGCGTCCGCCTCGTGTTCCTCAAGACACCTATAGAAGGTCTACAATCAAACAAGACAACAATGATCATTACGATGCAAAAGGTTGAGTACATGTCTGAAGAGTAGAGTCGCACAGACGCACTCTGTCTCTTAGAATCTCACACACACACACACACACACACACCAGTTACGTGACGCCCCTTAAGCAGACATGTAGTATGTTACAATTTGTGCACCCGCGGGTACACATGATGGTGCGCATTTATTTAAGCTGGATGGCGAACCCAAACAGTAGCTGCATTCATTCCCTCCCGCCGCCTCTTCTCTAGTCGATGTCGCCCGGTAGCCATGGCCCGGCCGAAAGTAACGACATACGCCATACTCCCGCCGGAGCGGCCCTTTAATCTCAAAATTTTAGTGGTCATGCATGCATCTTTTTGTGCTAGCACTCCTATATAAGGGTTGACCGGTCGCTTCCTGCGGATGTGCGTGGGCAGTGGAAGAGGAAGGAGAAGGGAAGCGGGTTGTAGAGTAACGTTTTTACCACAATTTCTTAGGAAACTGAGTGCAATAATTGAGTAGTTTTGCAAACAACCAGTACTACACCTGAAACGGTTCAAAACCAATACCACCACCACGCCCGCGTCTGACCGCCCTGGCCGACCCAACCCCCCTCCCTTGTTAGCGCGCGCTTCCCGCGTGAAAGGGTCAGCATCGCTTCGGAGCGTCAGTGCCGCATTAATGCCCGGCCAGAGCGGAGCCGACCTCTCACTGGCGCCGGCTTTGAAGCAGCGCGACGGCCGAGAGAGCACCGCTTCTCGGTGCACGCGACTGCTCCGCGTCGAGGCTGGCCATAGTTTGGATGAGTCTCCACCGTGGGAAGCCACACTAACTGTGATGATATGGACTCCCATTGCCCACAATTATGGATCGTTCCATCTATGAAGAACACGTGGGACTGGAACTACGAGACGGACATGTACCCAGGAGTGGATGTATGAACCTGAGTAATGTAGCGCTGTAAGTGAAGTAGAAAGGCACAAATAGTATGAACATGTGTGGCATATATGCATTTGTCTCTTACTACCACTAAATGTTGTACGTGCAATGCACGGTGATGTTATGGAGTACATGCCTAAGTACTCTACTACTACTATATTAATTGGAGGCACATATTAGGTTTTATATTTGTTTACGTGTATGCCCTGAGACCTTCCAACTAGACGTGTCTTTCTCTCCGGGTTGCACTTTGTATCGTTCATACCACTAGTACTACTACGTCTGGTCTCCGACCTAGAAGTGGAAGAAGTGGAGACGCTCTACCACGTTGTTCATGTCCCACTCCTTTCGCTGACGTGTGGGACATCCAGCACGTGTCGTGTTTGGCACTCCTTCATCGTAAGAGTTGAAATGCTAGCATTCATCAGAAATAAAAAATAAATATAAATCAGCAGTGATACTATACCACGCGGTTTCCTTGCTCCTCAATATCAGAAATAATACTTTTGTCTGCCGACATGTGGTACGTCGACCATCCTGGTCCACTTGCCATGCACACAGAACTCCAAGGAAGAGTCACCCCGGTCGTCGCGCTGCGGTAATAATGACTAATGAGCCATCAAATCACAGGCCCAACCTTTCCCACTATGAAGTTGCTCGGATGAAGGAACCATCATGACTTCGTTGAATTCCGCTTCTTGAAGAAAACTACTGTAGCAACAGTACTTATAGCTACAGTAGTAACTCCAGCACATGCCTCCTTTGGTTCATAGGATAGAAATTTTATAGGAATATGAAAATCATAGGAAGTGGGATGACATGCATCTCAATTCCTATAGAGAAAGAGATAACATTTGATGCATAGGATAGGAATTTTTCCATTGAGTCTAGGATAATGTACTGGTAATTTGCTCTAAAAACTACAGTAGTAACTAGTGCTGGTACATGCTCGTAATTAATTAAACAAACATATGGGCGAGACAGACACACACACACTAACTACTAGTACTACTACTTCTCACACGCTGGCCAGACGCCATCGTTCTCCTTCCCGGCTTTGTCGGTGACACCCCATCGTGCTTGGATCTCCGCCGACCTCTCCGCAGTAGTGCGTGCGTCCTCTTATTTCTTGCGGCGGTGAGCCTCTCTTTTCTTGAGTGCTTTCTGACTTTTCCGCTCCCTCTGTGCGGCTTTGGCCGCCTCTTGCTCTACCTCCCATTCGGCCTTGGCAGCATCAAATTTCGCCCACATAGGTGGGAGGTCGCGAGCGTCAATGAACTTGGAACGGCAGGATGCCATCGCTTCACTACCATTTTGTGTGTGGTCGTGGGCGGCGAGGAACTCGGCGCGGCGGGATGCCATCGCTTCCTTACCGGTTAGTGTGCGGCACGGTGGCATGAACGACGCTTCATGAGAGCTCTAGGGTGGAGTGGCCGGACAACCGTATAGTGCATTGGTTTGTAAAGAGCTCAAGGACAGAAGATGAAGGAAATTTGGATTCCCCTTCAATCCTGTTCATTTATTACCAAGTAAAATGTATTGGCGGTCATCGAACTTGTCTTGATAGCTCACTTTGATCATTGTATATGAGATATGGTGATTATACAGTCACTGGCTCGGCATATAGCTCCGTATTTGTCTAGTTGACCAGTCAAATAGTCCGCATGCGCCTCATCAGCTCGTGTTCTTTATCTATCTATCTATGCGGGCCTACATGTCAGTGGAGAAAGAAATAAAAACCAAAATTATGCGTATGTGAGGAATCAAACCACGGACTCGTCGCTGTAATGCACACTCGTCAGCCAAATGAAAATGAAATACTTTGCGTTAAATGCACAAACCGATTTTTTTATATTATATGTGATGCACACATTAGCGCACACCGTCCATAGAGGCAAGTAGCATGTACGCATGTAGACACTCACACTCACACGGTCAAACCATGCTAGTGCATGCACGTCTCCCTCTCAATCAAAGTCCTGCTCATGGCGCAATGCCAACGGCGAGCCCGTCACCTATGTGCCCCGGCGGTGCCTGACATTATTGTTTAGATGTTTGCTGGAGGCCTCCATGAACACCGAGCATGTATTCACCTGGCTCAACACCAACGGTCATACTCGTGACTCGGCGCCTTGCTCATGTATATCATCCATCACAACAACAATCTATAAAACAGCCTAGCTAGAGAGGGTACTATGGTACCTATATATGTACTATCGTGAGCGACTGATCATAGTTCCACTACACACGAGTGTGTGTTTGATCGATTCGTCAATTATTCGTAAGTTATGCATGGTTGTGTGGTGTCTAGTGGTGGTCGTCGAAGGCTAGCTAGCAACAAGAGCGGTTGCATGGATGCCCGGTTGTCAATATGTGCCGCATACGCTTCAAAGGCTCGTCATCCATGAGTTCACATTTTACCACCACGCCAGTGTCTGACCGCCCTGGCCTACCGAAACTCCTTCCATCGCTAGAGCGCGCTTCTCGCCTAAAACGGTCACCGTCTCTCCAGAATGTCAATGTCGCACTCACCGGACTTAATTGCAGGTGCAGTTGGTGTCTCACTGACATGCGGGCCATATGCCTGTTGGGCCCACATGTCAGTGACCCAACTGCACCTAGAGTTAAGTCACTGAAGCAGCGTCTGCATGCATGCCCGACGCGACCTCTCACGGGCGCCTGCATTACAGCAGCACGACGGCCGAGAGAGCGCCACCGGCACGGCATCCCGGTGCAAGCAACTGCTCCATGTTAACGACACCACGGCCATCCTTCCGTCTGCCACCCACATTAATGACATGCGGCTGCCGACGAACCTACTCTGGTGCCAACCATCCATTCGCCTGTCGTGGCTCATTGCCATTCGCCCGCTATATTAACTTGAGCCCCAGCTCCCAGCCATAGCCAAAGACCCACACTCATTCTCCTACGGTCCCTTCCTTCTTTCGGCACCACTCCAAGCATGGCCTTCTGGCGCTCCAAAGCTCTCTTGGACGTACTATCGCAGGAGCAGAAGAAGGACATCGGCGGCTCCACTTCAGGCACACTCCAAAGCTCTCTTGGACGTACTATCGCAGGAGCAGGCGAAGGAGATCGCCGGCTCTCCCCCGGCAGCCCTCCGCCGCCATGAGCACGAAGCCGGTGCGTGTGCGCGGGCATAGCCCGCGGCGAGGAAGAGTAGTACATGATAGGTTGCTGCCGCTCTGGTCCTAGGAAGGCCACCGCTCTTCCACTCAGTCGATGCCAAGCTTGGTGGGATAAACATCGGCGGCCGATTAGCCGCTTGACGGTGATGTGGAGGTGGAAATCTTCAAAACATTGTGCTCCAGAGGAGGAGGTTATCGAGGCGGATGAGGAGGAGGCAAAGGCAATGGCCGGCTTTCTCGGGTTCATGGCCGGACATGGTGGTCAGGCGCTGGCGATTGTTTAGATTATGTTTACAGTAGGTTTTAGTGTGGTTTGTGCGAAATATGTAATGAATTTCGTCCAGTTTATAGGAAAAGTTTTTGAAATCTAATGAATTTCATCCAGTTAATTTGAAATTTTCTTTGTTTGCACAAATTTCGTCTGGTTAGTTCATATAGTTGTCGAAAGGTATGCGGGAAGCATTGGATGGCATCCTCTGGCATCAGTGTCCTCGGACAGATGCCAGTGTAAATTTGTGGGCCAGCGCTAGAGATGCCCTAACTATCATGCTATAATCGCTAACAGTGCTCCATTATTTCGAAGGGAACAGTTATCCCTCGATCAAAATCAGATCCGCCGTGTTTCGCACTCCTCCCACGTAAGAGTGTAGACTCTTGCTTACATAAAAATGGAGCAAGTGGACGACACTATAGCACTTCATATCACTCAAACAATCCCACCTAACGCGTGGGAAAGCATTGCCCTTGTCATTTTGTTTTCGATTTCTATCAATTGATCGCACGAAAATGTTACGCTTTGCAAGTTCAAAAGGAAAACGCGGCACACTTATGACTCGTACGCGTCGCGTTCACGTTGCACCCCCGACAGTCCGGCTCGCACGCCGCTCACCAGAGGGGACACACGTTGTCTTTCATTTTCACTGGCATGTGGGACTGCAATTGAATAAACCGTCGATAGCCAAAATCTAATCGCTCAGCGCGCGTCGGCCAAGAAGAAAGAGATGGGGGAGGGAGAAGAGATCACCGGCCGCCACGCACGGGCTCCAAGAAATATATATGGTGATAATGTGAGGTGAGCCATGCGGGAGTATGGACCGCTTCCAAGCCCGCTTCTGACCACCCTGGCCCACCAGAAACCCCCCCCCCACCCACCCACCCACCCACCTCCCGCACGCGCTCCCCCCTCAAACGCCAGTTGTCCGCATTCATAGCAAGTAGTACTAGTAAAATACTGTGCTATAAGCCTACTTATGTGGAGGAGAGAGAGGCATTGACAAAGTCAAGGAGTGGGCTCTGCAAGAGCCCATCTCTACACGTGCTCCTAGGTATAAAAAACTAATTCTAAAAAAAAGAGGCATACAAAAACAATTGTGTCTAAAAAAAGAAAGGTAAAAAACATTTGAGAGGAAATAGATAGAGAGAAAGTGAGAAAAAGTTGTAACCTTATAGCCAACCTTATAGTCAACACTATGGTAGTATTACATGAGGAAGGAGGGAGTGGTGCACATGCCAAGTTCACTGGGCTGCCGTGTTTCACACTCCTCCGTTGTAACAGCGGGGACAATAGCTTTCATCAAAAATAAACAATGAATACTCATTGCTCGTCCTCCATATCGGAAAGAATACTTTCATTCGCCGACATGTGGGACGTCGACCATCCTGGTCCACCTACCATGCACAAAATTATCCTGGTCCACCCCGGTCGTAACACAGGCCCAACCTTTCCCTCTGTAAGTTGGTCGGACGAAGGAACCATCATGACTTCATTGAATTCTGCTTCTTCAAGAAAACTTATTGTACCCACAATACTGCTACCACACGCGAAGACTGGACGGCATTGTACTACGTCATATCATTGAAACCCACTAGGCCAAACTAGACCTCCTAGGATTTGTACTCCCTCCGTTTCAAAGTTAGTACTAGTACAAAGTTGAGTCATCTATTTTGGAACGAAGGGAATACGTCTCTGTACTGCTATGATTTTGTATTGTACGTCTCTATACTTTTGCTATGGTTTTCCTACCCTATGAACCAAATGAGGCATGAATGTATCTGTGTCGACTATTGTCTGATTGATCTCTAAGCCTACAATTTTAGGAGCTTGGGCTATTGGACGATCGACAACGGATCAGACCTATAAGCGTACCACGAGCTCATCATCCCCAATGTTTCTCTTCGGTGAGTCTTTTGCAAGTACTATAGCTCGCACAGTAGCTAGCCTACTAACACCAAGAATCATCAAACAAGCCCTGCTGATATGATAAACAGTTCAAACTTACATCTAAGCATGCCATATATTACATCAAAAGCTGGTGAGGATACATCTGTTTCCATAACTCGGAGAGGGTTTGCATGATTCACCATCAAACAAAAGTAGCAAGTACCACCTACACAAAACAGTGCACTAGCCCTAAGATGGTTTGATAACACGCATCATTCTGGTAATTAAACACAATGTAAAATACCCTGAAGGATTAGCGCGACCAACTATTTCTTGTCATCGATCTCTCGGGCAATGACCACAGCACGGACAGCAACATGAGAATCGATCTCTGGGGCAATGTACACAGGACGGACCGCGACATCGGAATTGATCTCTGGGGCGATGCCACCGGATGGACAGCGGCATCAGAATCAATCTCTTGGGCGATGTCCACAGGACGGACCGCGACAACGAAAACGATCTCTAGGGCGTTGTCCACAGGATGGGCCACGACATCGGAATCAGCAAGGCTGTCCACCGGCACCTGCACAACCCTAACATATTATCAAGCACATTGCAAATAATCAAAAACCACAACTATGGTAAGCCATTATTTTTTACCTTGTGCAGCTCACCGGTGGATCCCATCCCTTCGGGGGCCATCTCCTCATCCTCGATGGGGGCCATCACCTTGCCAGGGGAATACTGCTTCTCAATAGTGACTATCTCCTCAAACTCGGCCTTGAGCCTCGCATAGGTGGCTATTAGAGTTTCAGGGGTAGGCACGGTGGGGCACTTGTTCTTCTTCCAGCTTTCTTTGAGGAGTTCGTCTGCCAACGTCGTCAACTCTTTGGCCAGTGCTTGTTTCTTGGAGTTGTTCGTCTCCATGGGTTGGCCCGCCAACATGGTCAACTCGTTGGTTAGTGCTCGCTTCCTGGAGATCATTGTCTCCAGTGGGTTGTCCGCCGGCAACTCTTTATCTAGTGCTCTAGGATCCATTAATGAACTGACAAACAAAAAGCAATCGAAAGGAAACCACAATCGCAATGAAAACGGGAAAAGAATAGGCTGTGAGAATCGGTCGGTGCTTCGCAAAAAGAAGATTCTTGGAATGAAAATATAGTAGCATCACTCATTCATCCACCTTTCCTTCGTCGGTACAGAAGAAAAATGGCAGAAGTGAGTATCCTGGAGTGAGGTTTTCTTCAAGAAAGGGGAGAAAGGGCTTCAACGAGCATTCCAGTGAAATGATGGTTGCTCCGTCCAGTCCAACTTCGAGGCCACTTTACCACTGCTGGTAAAGGTGTGGGTTTTGTGATATGACGGGTCATGACGGCCACACAGGGGTGACCGGTGAGTCTCAACTGTAGCACCTCGCTGTGATTTGGTGGATGGCAGGCGGGCCTAGATGCTTTGATGTCCCGCATGTAGATAGAGAGGCTATTCATATAGGAGTACTCAATATTGTGCACCGCGACCAAGGCGGAGAGGAAAACGAGAGAACTACATATTTATTTACGGTGTAGATTCACTCATTTTGCTCCATATGTAGGAGTACAACTCATTTAGGGTGTAGTCTAGTCACTTGTTGAAATCTCTACAAAGGCAAATACTCCTTTCCGGTTTACAGGGCTATACTGGCAAGTACACTACAATAGTGGGCTCACATAGAAATTTTGTCTCATGCAAGAGCCTCGCTATATGCGTGTTGGTTGCATTCTTATCTTAGCATAGATGTCCCCTCCTTGTGCATGCTCAACTGAACACCCCTCTTCATGCATGCTCTCTTCATGCATGGTCCTAGTGTATTTGTGCTAAGCTAGTGTGGACTCATGCATCCTTCATACACTCTACCAAACACCCAAATTGGGTCAAGAAGGGAACTCTTGGGCTCATGCACCCTTCATACACCCTAAGAAACACACCCCAAGGCTCCGCACCACGCCCCACCCCTACACAAAGACTACCACGCGAGCGTTCGCAACTGCCACGTTTGGCTTGCGCTTGGCTCTTCGCCTCTTCGAGAAGACAAACAATCATGTTATTACTAGTACTTCTACAGTATCGAATCCACTGTTGCATGTCCGTCCACAGTGTGCGGGAGGGATGGAATGGAGCCGACCCCAATGATTTTAAGCTTAGAGACACAGTACACGCTATCCTAGACTACTCTACACATGAAACTGCCACACGAGCGTCCGGGCTGCGCTTAGCTCTTCGCCTCTTCGGGGAGTCTAACAATGATGGAGTACTACTGCAGTGGAGTACTACAGTATGCTTCCGGCCATCCGACACTGAATGAACTGTTGCATGTCCACCGCGTGCGGGAGGGAGAGCGTGTAGGGAAAGCTTCTCCTAGTCCTGTTAGCCACCACACTCATGGGCGAGGGAGGGACGCAGCTTCATTGACTTACTGCTCTTGCCTTTGTGTGTATGACAGCTGGGCCCACCTGTCATACAGCCAAAGGCAGGTGTAGTTAAGGCACAAGACCTCAGTCCGCGAGGGAGAGGGCGTCGTAGTAATCAAACTTCTCGTTGTTGTACGAGTTGACGTGACACATCAAAGCACTGCACTCGATATATTTCAATAATTTGCATTTACTGATGCATTAATTACAATGTATGCATGCATGTGTGACTTTCCTTTTGATACTTGCATGTGTTGATTTAATGCACCTTGCCAAATTTTGACTATAAATTAGCTAACCAAATGTTCATGCGTGTCACAAAAAATTACATCATTGAAAACTATGTTCAAATACAAATCAAACGATACTCTCCAATTAAATCTTGTCAGTTAAATCTTTGGTCAAAATTTAGCACAAATTACAAAGGGGACCAATAAACATTGTACTCTCAGATTTTGTTTTGAGGATACTCCATAGAAAATATAAATAATAATGCATGTTGGGGCAGCCCACGTTTTCGATAATTTTAGCCGTGGGCTTGTTCACAAATTTTATGAGGCGGTGGTTGTTCATTTAATGGAGGGTGCGACCTGGCACATGGTAACACCACTTGGAATAAGCAGGTAGCTATCTCAAAAAACAATCAACGACTCAAAAAAAAACATCGACCTGGCACGTACACAATTTTAAACGATTATTTTGATGGAGTGAAAAAGGAAAACTACCCCACTATATATATATATATATATATATATATATATATATATATATATATACGTTGGTGCCTCCGCGCTTGCTTGCTAGGGTTGCTCTATTCACACACTCTCATCCTCTCCAGATCTAAACAAGATAGCGGTGGTAACACTATCTTTCTATCCTCACGCTAGTTACAGATCCGGGTGTATCCCCCTCTGCCGGTGAAGGGGAGGAGGGGCAGCGTTTAGGCCGTCGTCAACAGCAAGGGAGGAGACCCACTGTCGGCTGCATCGTTATCTCTAGCCGAGCGCCTGCGTGGGAGGTCCTCCGATCCCTTCGTTGTTGCCCTAGTGTGGGCGGATCCGGCCTCCCGCCGCCCACCTATCCACATCCCGACGACCTTCAGGTATATCTTCCTTTGAAATCGCCCTATCTCTACCTCCCCAGCTTGCTACATCTCTGAATGTGCATCATTTTGTACCTGTCAGCCCCTCTCGATCGGATGGTCCAACGTCACCTATTTTTTTCTTCTATTGTTAGAGGTAAAGCTACTTCATGGAGTTGAATCTTGTACTTGGTTCAAACAAGAAATAAAGTGGGGGTGGGGGAATTTAGTATGTACATCGTACTTGGTACAAACAAGAAGGAAAGGGGGTGAAAGTAGTACAGACTGGTCATCCAACCGGTCTCTTGGTTGAAAAGGGAAATATAGGGGAAACGTTGTACACAGTGGTATTACCAGGACTAGATTTTCTATACACACATAGGAGTAGGTGGCTAGAGTGAACAAAAATGGGACCAACCCAGATATGTTTCTTGGATGTTTGTTTCTCAGGGAAACAAACTCTGAATCACCACTTTATGCCCCGGTTTAGGTACATGGTGCTAGACTGCTGGTGCACCCACTGTCCCATGCCCTTATACCAAATATTTAACTGTTCTTAATCTAATGCCCCTGGTAAAATGAAGCCATGCCACTGCTACCTCTTGAGCTTGCGTTGATTTTCCCTTGAAGAGGAAAGGGTGATGCAGCAAAGTAGCGTAAGTATTTCCCTCAGTTTTGAGAACCAAGGTATCAATTCAGTAGGAGATGATGCACAAGTCACAGAATACATGCACAAACAATCAAGAACTTGCAACCAACGTGATAAAGGGGTTGTCAATCCCTTCACGGTCACTCACAAAAGTGAGATCTGATAGAGAATAAAGTAAATATTTTTGGTATTTTTTATGTATAGATTGGAAAGTAAAGATTGCAAAATAATAGATCGGAAACTAGCAAGATGCAAATGAGATTCAATAATATGGAAAAGAGATTCAATGTAATTGAAAAGAGATTCAATATAATGGAAAAGGAGACCCGGGGGCCATAGGTTTCACTAGTGGCTTCTCTCGAGATAGCATGTATTACGGTGGGTGAACAAATTACTGCTGAGCAATTGATAGAAAAGCGCATAATCATGATGACATCTAAGGCAATGATCATGAACATAGGCATCACGTCCGTGTCAAGTAGACCAACTCCTGCCTACATCTACTACTATTACTCCACACATCGACCGCTATCCAGCATGCATCTAGAGTATTAAGTTCATAAGAACGGAGTAACACATTAAGCAAGATGACATGATGTAGAGGAATTAACTCAAGCAATATGATGAAAACCCCATCTTGTTATCCTCAATGGCAACAATACAATACGTGCCTTGCTGCCCCTACTATCACTGGGAAAGGACACCGCAAGATTGAACCCAAAGCTAAGCACTTCTCTCATGGCAAGAAAGATCAATCTAGTAGGCCAAACTAAACCGATAATTTGAAGAGACTTGCAAAGATATCAAATCATGCATATAAGAATTCACAGAAGAACCAAATAATATTCATAGATAATCTTAATCATAAATCCACAATTCATTGGATCTCGGCAAACACACTGGAAAAGAGTATTACATCGAATAGATCTCCAAGAACATCGAGGAGAACTTTGTATTGAGGACCCGGAGGTCTATGGTAAACTACTCACGCTTCATCAGAGAGGTAATGATGTTGACGTAGATGCCCTCCGTGATCGAATCCCCCTCCGGCAGATCACCGCAAAAGGCCCCAAGATGGGGTCTCACGCATACAGAAGGTTGCGGCGGTGGAAAAGTGGTTTCATGGCTCCCCTGATGTTTTTAGAGTATAGGAGTATATATAGGCGAAAGAACTAGGTCGGTGGAGCAACGAGGGGCACGTGAGGGTGGGGGCACTCTGTCCTGCCTTGTGGCCTCCTCGTTACGGTTCCGACTTCATCTCCAAGTCTTCTGGTTTGCTTTCGGTCCAAGAGAGATCATCACGAAGGTTTCATTCCGTTTGGAATCCGTTTGGTATTCCTTTTCTGCAAAACTCTAAAATAGGCACACAAAAAACAGAAACTGTCACTAGGCCTCTGGTTAATAGGTTAGTCCCAAAAATAATATAAAAGAGCACATTAAAGCCCATTAAACATCCAAAACAGATAATATAATATCATGGAACAATCAAAAATTATAGATATGTTGGAGACGTATCAAGCATCCCCAAGCTTAATTCCTGCTCGTTCTCGGGTAGGTAAATGAATAAAATAGAATTTTTGATGTGGAATGAGACCTAACATATTTATCAATGTAATTTTCTTTATTGTGGCATGAATGTTCAAATCCGAAAGTTTCAAGACAAAAGTTTAATATTGACATAAAAACAATAATACTTCATACATACTAACAAAGCAATCATGTCTTCTCAAAATAACATGGCCAAACAAAGCTATCCCTACAAAATCATATAGTCTCATTATGCTCTATCTTCATCACACAAAGTATTTAATCATGCACAACCCCGATGACAAGCCAAGTGATTGTTTCATACTTTTGATGTTCTCAAACTTTTTCAACCTTCACGCAATACATGAGCGTGAGCCATGGACATAGCACTATAGGTGGAATAGAATGGTGGTTGTGGAGAAGACAAAAAGGAGAAAATATCCTCGTATCAACTAGGCATATCAACGGGCTATGGATATGCCCATCAATAGATATCAATGTGAATGAGTAGGGATTGCCATGCAACGGATGCATTAGAGCTATAAGTGTATGAAAGCTCAAAAAGAAACTAAGTGGGTGTGCATACAACTTGCTTGCTCACGAAGACCTGGGGCACTTTTGAGGAAGCCCATCATTGGAATATACAAGCCAAGTTCTATAATGAAAAATTCCCACTAGTATATGAAAGTGACACCATAGGAAACTCTCTATCATGAAGATCATGGTGCTACTTTGAAGCACAGGTGTGGAAAAAGGATAGTAGCATTTCCCCTTCTCTCTTATTCTCTCATTTTTCTATTTTATTTGGGCCTTTTGTCCCTTTTTTATGGCCTCTTTTTTTTCTTTTTTTCGTCCAGATTCTCATCCCGACTTGTGGGGGGATCATAGTCTCCATCATCCTTTCCTCACTGGGACAATGCTGTAAAAATGAAGATCGTCACACTTTTATTTACTTACAACTAATGAATTACAACTCGATACTTAGAACAAAATATGACTCTATGTGAATGCCTCTGGCGGTGTACCGAGATGTGCAATGATTCAAGAGTGACATGTATGAAAAATTATGAATGGTGGTTTTTCCACAAATACGATGTCAACTACATGATCATGCAAAGCAATATGACAATGATGGAGCGTGTCATAATAAACGGAACGGTGGAAAGTTGCATGGCAATATATCTCGGAATGACTATGAAGATGCCATAATAGGTAGGTATGGTGGCTGTTTTGAGGAAAGTATATGGTGGGTGTATGGTACCGGCGAAAGTTGCGCGGTACTAGAGAGGCTAGCAATGGTGGAAGGGTGAGAGTGCGTATAATCCATGGACTCAACATTAGTCATAAAGAACTCACATACTTATTGCAAAAATCTACTAGTTATTGAAACAAAGTACTACGCGCATGTTCCTATGGGGATAGATTGGTAGGAAAAGACCATCACTCGTCCCCGACCGCCACTCATAAGGAAGACAATCAATAAATAAATCATGCTCCAACTTCATCACATAACGGTTCACCATACATGCATGCTACGGGAATCACAAACTTTACCACAAGTATCTCTCAAATTCACAACTACTCTACTAGCATGACTCTAATATCACCATCTTCATATCTCAAAACAATCATAAAGAATCAAACTTCTCATAGTATTCAATGCACTTTATATGAAAGTTTTATTATACCCATCTTGGAAGCCCATCATATTAGGACTAATTTTATAACCAAAGCAAGTTACCATGATGTTCTAAAAGACTATCAAAATAATATAAGTGAAGCATGAGAGATCAACAATTTCTATAAATAAAGCCACCGCCATGCTCTAAAAAGATATAAGTGAAGCACTAGAGCAATATTGTCTAGCTCAAAAGATATAGGTGAAGCACATAGAGAATTCTAATAAATCACGATTCATGTGTGTCTCTCCCAAAAGGTGTGTACAGCAAGGATGATTGTGGTAAACTAAAAATAAAAGACTCAAATCATACAAGATGCCCCAAGCAAAACACATATCATGTGGTGAATAAAAATATAGCCTCAAGTAAAGTTACCAATAGACGAAGACGAAAGAGGGGATGCCTTCCGGGGCATCCCCAAGCTTAGGCTTTTGGTTGTCCTTGAATTTTACCTTGGGTTGCCTTGTGAATCCCCAAGCTTAGGCTCTTGCCACTCCTTATTCCAAAATCCATCAAATCTTTACCCAAAACTTGAAAACTTCACAACACAAAACTTCAAAAGAAAATTGTATGAGCTCCGTTAGTATAAGAAAATAAACCACCACTTTAAGGTACTGTAGTGAACTCATTATTTATTTATATTGGTGTTAAACCTACTGTATTACAACTTCTCTATGGTTCATACCCCCAATACTACTCATAGATTCATCAAAATAAGCAAACAACACATGAAAAACAGAATCTGTCAAAAACAGAACAGTCTGTAGCAATCTGTAACTTTCGAATACTTCTATAACTCCAAAAATTCTGAAATAAATTGGTGGACGTGAGGAATTTTTCTATTAATCTTCTTCAAAAATAATCATCCTAAAAGCACTCTTATGTAAAAAATGACAGCTATTCTCGTGAGCACAAAAGGTTCTGTTTTTTACAGCAAGATCGCAAAGACTTCACCCAAGTCTTCCCAAAGGTTCTACTTGGAACAAACACTAATTAAAACATAAAACCACATATAAACAGAAGCTAGATGAATTATTTATTACTAAACAGGAGCAAAAATCAAACAACAAAAAATAAAATTGGGTTGCCTCCCAACAAGCGCTATCGTTTAACGCCCTTAGCTAGGCATAAAAACAAGAATAGATCTAGGTATTGCCATCTTCGGCATGCAATTCTTCAATTGAACACGTATAGCCCTTAGAAGATTCTTTGGTTTTGTCAATGATCAAACTCCTAGGCAAGAAATCGAGAAATTTGTAGCAAAAGGTTGCTTAATGATATCAAAAAAATTGGGGTGAACACTTATTGATTTGAGATATTCATTTTCCTTACTAGAAGATTCACCCTTATTCTTAGGAACGTAAATAAACTTGGCAACTTTGCTAGAAGAAGGGTTTGAGGTACTTTTAACGGCAGAAAAAGCGGAACCCAAGTTGGTAATAATATCTTCAAGTTTATGAATTCTAGTAGAATCTTGATCTATCTTTCCATTGACTATGGGTTCTTTTTCCCTAAGATTCTTTAGAGTAAGTCCTACCTTAGATCTATATTGAGTAATTTGATTATGAATCTTTTTATCCAAATTTTCAATTAACTCTACAGTAGCAATTTTTTTTTAATAATATCAAGCCTTTGCATCACATGTTCCAAGGTTAAAATGGTTCCATTGACCAAAAGAGGTGGTGGGCCTAATAAATCTATCATGGCATTATAAGAATCAGAAGTATGGCTTCCCAAGAAATTCCCTCCAGTAATGGTGTCAAGAACATATCTATTCCAAGGAGTAATGCCTACATAAAAATTGCAAAGAAGAACGGAATTAGATTACTTTCTAGTAGATCTATTTTGAGCATTGCAAATTCTATACCAAGAACCTTTTAGATTTTCTCCCTCCCTTTGTTTAAAATTGAGAACTTCGTTATCGAGAGTAGTAACAATGATAGGAGGACTAGCCATGAGGGCAAAACAAACGATCTAACAAGCGAACGCACAAGAAGCAAGCGAAAAGAGATGAACGGAAGAGGGGCAAAGAAAAAGGCAAAGGTTTTCGAAAATCGTTTTAGAAGTGGGGGAGAGGAAAACGAGAGGGGAATGGCGAATAATGTAATGCAAGGGAGAAGAGTTTATGATGGGTACTTGGTATGGCTTGACTTTACGAAGATCTCCCCAGCAATGGCGCTAGAAATCCTTCTTGCTACCTCTTGAGCTTGCGTTGTTTTTCCCTTACAGAGGAAAGGGTGATGCAGCAAGGTAGCGTAAGTATTTCCCTCAGTTTTGAGAACCAAGGTATCAATCCAGTAGGAGACGACGCACAAGTCACCGAATACCTGCAAAAACAATCAAGAACTTGCAACCAACGCGATAAAGGGGTCGTCAATCCCTTCACGATCACTCGCAAAAGTGAGATCTGATAGAGATAATAAAGTAAATATTTTTGGTAATTTTGATATATAGATTGGAAAGTAAAGATTGCAAAATAATAGATAAACTAGCAAGATGTAAATGAGATTCAATAATATGGAAAAGAGATTCAATATAATGGAAAAGAGACCCGGGGGCCATAGGTTTCACTAGTGGCTTCTCTCGAGATAGCATGTATTACGGTGGGTGAACAAATTACTGCTGAGCAATTGATAGAAAAGCGCATAATTATGATGACATCTAAGGCAATGATCATGAACATAGGCATCATGTCCGTGTCAAGTAGACCGACTCCTGCCTACATCTACTACTATTACTCCACACATCGACAGCTATCCAGCATGCATCTAGAGTATTAAGTTCATAAGAACGGAGTAACGCATTAAGCAAGGTGACATGATGTAGAGGAATTAACTCAAGCAATATGATGAAAACCCCATCTCGTTATCCTCGATGGCAACAATACCATACGTGCCTTGCTGCCCCTACTGTCACTGGGAAAGGACACCGCAAGATTGAACCCAAAGCTAAGCACTTCTCTCATGGCAAGAAAGATCAATCTAGTAGGCCAAACTAAACCCATAATTCGAAGAGACTTGCAAAGATATAAAATCATGCATATAACAATTCATAATAGAACCAAATAATATTCATAGATAATCTTAATCATAAATCAACAATTCATCGGATCTCGGCAAACACACCGCAAAAGAGTATTACATCGAATAGATCTCCAAGAACATTGAGGAGAACTTTGTATTGAGAATCAAAGAGAGAGAAGAAGCCATCTAGCTAATAAATATGGACCCGAAGGTCTGTGGTAAACTACTCACAATTCATCGGAGAGGTAATGGTGTTGATGTAGAAGCCCTCCGTGATCGAATCCCCCTCCGGCAGATCACCCGAAAAGGCCCCAAGATGGGATCTCATGGGTACAGAAGGTTGCAGCAGTGGAAAAGTGGTTTCGTGGCTCCCCTTGATGTTTTTATGGTATAGGAGTATATATATAGGCGAAAGAACTACGTCGGTGGAGCTACGAGGGGCCCACGAGGGTGGGGGTGCGCCTACCCCCTGGGCGCGCCCTTCTACCTTGTGTCCTCCTCGTTACGTTTTCGACTTCATCTCCAAGTCTTCTGGTTTGCTTTCGGTCCAAGAAAGGTCATCGCGAAGGTCTCATTCTGTTTGGACTCCGTTTGGTATTCCTTTTCTGCAAAACTCTAAAATATGCACACAAAAACAGAAACTGGCACTGGGCCTCCGGTTAATAGGTTAGTCCCAAAAATAATATAAAAGAGCATATTAAAGCCCATTAAAGATCCAAAATAGATAATATAATAGCATGGAACAATCAAAAATTATAGATACATTGGAGACATATCTGCCACTGTTATAAGCCATGACAAGTTGAGCCAAATGTTTTTGCCTGTAATTGTTTGAGACTCTGACTGTTTCCTCTGTAGCTTTTTGTGCAAACAGGGATATCCATTTCACCTGGTTGATGTTGTGACCTTTTGGTGCACTACAGAAAACACTTCTTAAAAGAAGTGACTTTTGTGCTATTTAACTGGAATGTCATAATGGAACAGTTGGTTCATTTCGGTGGAACTGCACAAAGGGATATTTGTGTTCCAATCCTCATCATCCATATTGGCACCATAGCCTTCCTTTAGGTAAGAATGATATTTAATGCATGTGTTCATCTCTATTTTGCAACTTTCATGAGAAAATAATGCTATTGTTTACTAGTACACTTGTACTCCCTCACTAACAAAACCAATTCTAAAATAGAAGGTCAATCATGTACTTGGTTTCACCAACTAGTGAGGAGAAAGAGAAATAGAGCATGAAGAGGAATAAGAAGAAGAATAAAGAGGAAATGGAGATCACACGATGGTACCGTCCTATGCAACCTATGATACATGGCAATGCTTTGAGCGTTGAGCTAATTGTCACTAATTAAATAAATTAATACCTCTTTTTAAGCAAGACTACTATGTTGCTAACTTTACCCATTAAGATAATGAGGGTGCTTCTTTTTGTTAGTGTATTTCATCAACTAGTCCCACTATTACAGTAATCTCACTCTCTCAATATATGTGCCAACAGGGATGCTCGATTTTGGTGGAACTGCACAAAACTTTGGGTGCTTAATTGCCTCGACAGCTTCCTTCCTTTCATGTCAGCCGCTTATCTCGGCTTCCTTCCTTCCTTTGCTGTCAGTCGCTTCACTTATATTGGCTTCCAGTCAAAGGAAATAGTAATTGATATGCTACCTCATACAGGTTGGTACTGGTCTATATCCTGATTGTTATGCTTGTCATATGTATTGGTAATTTCGTATTGTGCTACTGTTTGTCGACTTCATAAAGGAGTAACTTGGAGCCTGAACTCGTAGGCAAGTCGTTACATTGGGCGATTTCAGTAGAACTGCACAAAAAGATCAGATGGACAGATACTTATGTTGCTGCTATGTACTCAAAAGTTCACTCAGACAAGCATCGATGTTGACAAGAATAAGTGCCTATATTCATTCGAGTATACTTCGGTGTCAACCAGTTGTCAAACTCCAAGTATTAGGAGAGTGAACGCCAAAAATATTGCTTGGCGCATAGCCCAAAAAAACACAGTCCAGTCTTTGGTCCCAACTTGTGCCTTTTGGTTATCGGCACATATGGTAGCAAGTTGTATGGCATGGAGTCTAAAGATTCCAGACAAATTGGTTGACGCGTATATTCATCTGGCACTTAATCAGTCTGCACGCCAGGGATGCTCCATTTTAGTTGAACTTCACAAAAAATTCGGGTGGTTCATTTTCTCAACCGCCTCCTTTCTTGTCTGCAATGTAGAATTTTGGTGAGCTATAGGACCAAGATGAGCCAGTAAACTAGTTGGATGAAAGTAGTGGCCAAGTTACTCAAACCTCCCACGGCACGAGGCCACTATTTGAGGATAAACCTACAAGCAAAGTTCAGATTGTCTGTGATGCCTCTTATGTAGTCGAAAGTTTACTTGTACAAGCATTAATTTTAGCAAGAAGTACTTCTGACTGAACACCATTTACCATTCTATACCCTAGGTAATTAAAGTTCGTCCATGGATGATATTGGTTGTGATCTCAATCATTTGGATGCATAAACATACTGAACATGTGTATATCTTAATCTCTTTGTGAATTATGTATGAATATTGTCGTGTGATCTATCAATCATTTGGATGCATAGACATGCTGAACTTGTGTATATATGAATCTTTTGAGTTGTTGATTATGAATGTTGGCTATGAATATGAACGTGTCCTGTGAACCTGAGTTTGATATGAATGTTTACCTTTTTTTTGTACTTGTGTGTGAACTTGTTAGTATGTCTACTGTGGGATTTGTGGCAGGTGGGTGTCAACGGCACACCTTCTGCCCGAGAAGAATCGCACCTGCTTTGTTAGGGTAGCAACGATGCATCACCTCTTTTTAATCGTTTTGCTCTGTCTTCCCCCTCCCCCGCTCAACCCCTGTCGTAATCTTTTTGGCCTCAAAACAAACATAGTACTGCGTTGTTTTGGGGGCTTGATGAAAAATTGAGTGTTGGTTTCTATAGGTTGCCCTGCCCAGCAAATGGGATGCTCGTCCACCATGGACTAGGAGGCTAAAAATACAAGTTGTACGGTGCAGAGGCAAGTAAAAAACGCAATCGAGAGCCACCCACTGAAGAAAAAAAATCGCGTCTGATGTGCTTCTTCAGTCGCGCCGCCGGCCCCCTCTTTAATCCAGTTCGCTCCATTCCCCAACCAGCAGCACTGGATAGAAGTTTACTTCCCCCTTGCGCCTGCCGGGGGATTGAATAAGCGCGGCATCGAATCCAACACCGGTGATGGCTGCTTGTCCAAGTGATTTTCAGATAAGAAACTGTATGTTTCAGAGGCAGAGAATTTAAATAAACAAGAACTTTTCAATCATGGATAACAGAATGTTGGGAATTTTATTCATGGTAAAAAATGGAACTAACAACAAGTTAACATCATGCTGATCAACATTCATGTATAGCACATCTTCATATGATGCAAAGTCAAAAAGATATGCTATTTTAAAAATGGCAAGACAATGTTTTTTTAAACTGGGAATGGCAAGACAATGTTGAGTGTACGAAAAACTAGGTAAACTAGGGATGAAATTTTCGCAAGTGTTAGATATTTTTCAACTGCACCAGTTGAAATCGAAACCGAGCAGTATAGCTTTTGGGTGAGAGGGCTGCAGCCACCAAGCTAGTGTGGTATGTTCGAAAGAATGAAGGCGTCTTCCCCGGCTCTGGTTCTTTCCGTCCGTGTACGCTCGTCGTGGCGCCATCGTATGCCGTTGTTAACATGCTCAACAAACGAGAGGAATTCGAAAAGGACTGTACACCGAGAGACTGACAGTGGGGACCCACCAGGTCCAAGCCGTACGCAAGCAAGTGCCCCGTTGGAAAAAAAGCTTCCTCCTAATTGTATACTGACATTGGAGCCCACGGGTTTGTCAATCTTAGTCAATAAACGAAATAAATTTCCAACGATGACTGTCATCCGGGAGATTTTTTTCCAGGGGTATCGGGGATCTTTTTTTTGCGGGAAAGGGGTATCAGGGATCTAGCTGGTATCATTTTCTTCAGAGGGCGAACAAGTATCACCTAGGCCTAGGTTTTGTTTTTTAACATGCGTAGCCCACGACATACGGAGACAGTGATTTTAACTTATTTTTTGAGGTCCATACCGGCATATGGGCCTCTCAGCGTAGGTTTTACTTTTTCTTAAGGATCGGCAGCCCAATGTATTTTTTAATAAAATGCAGATCTTTGTACTATTTATCTATATATAAGAATAATAATGTTGTGTCCAATTTATGTTTTCCCTTTTAACCACATTATATATATTTATATTATTACTATTATCGTATATTTTATAAAGACTTATATATACATTATAAAAACATCCCACGTATTATTAACTTATAAAAGTAAATGTTTAACAGAAGTTGGCAAGGAAAATCCTGATTGTTTTTTACTCACAGGCAATGAAAATCCTGGTGATTGCGTACAAAAGTTTGCGAAGATTTTAAGGACCAATGTAATAATAACGCGCTCATTTTTGTTTTGAGCAATAACTCGCTAATTTGTTAATTTTATATATAAAAAATGTGTCGCTCCGGTTTATTTTTTGATATTAATTGCTCCTTCTAACCTAACATTATATATAGAATGAGCCCAACTAATTCGTGTATTTCAAGAAAGTGCAAATGGGCTGGGATTTCTTAGAAAGTATTAAATGGGCCGCATTGACGTGAAATTATTTTTTCACCCAGCCCACCAAATGGACCGTACATTCTAGAAAACATGGGATAAATATATGCCACATTTTTGCAGGCTGACATGTGGGCCAATAGGTCGAAGCCTATGCAAGGCGTTGTCAACTTGGTCAACAAATGATTACAACATCCATAGCCATTGGATTTATATCCAACGGCCAGCATGCACCTTCAATCTCTCGTCTTCTTCCTCCAGAGTCGTCGAGACCTCCTGGTCCAGCCTCCGGCGGCTAGTGGCTCTGCTTAGCACGCATCGCCGTGAAGCACTACCCCACCACCGGCCAGGCTATCCCTCTACCCCTCACACATCCTGATATTCTCCACCGACTGCAGCCCCACGCTGCACCAGAACCAGTTATAACCCTTGTACTCCTCTCAATCTGCGACTCCACTGCCGCGTCTTCCCATCTTCGGGTCGTTCCCTTCCGGGGCCTTGCCGTCGTCCACCGCCTCGCTGCGCTCGGCGCGGCATGGTCAACAAACGAGAGTCATCGGAAGAGGACTGTACGTGGAGAGCTTGACAGGTGGGACCCACGAGGTCCATGGTCGCACACAAGGAAAGTTCCTCCTTATTAAGTTAAAAAAGTTTCCTCCCCCTGACAGCTGGGACCCACCGGCTGTATCTTCGCACGGAAGGAAGTTCCTCCCTGTTATGCGAAAAAAACTATTCCTCCCGTTGACAGCTGGGACCCGTCACATTTGGTGGCTAAATTGTGGGCCTACTAAGCGGACGTGTACGCAGGGCTTCGTCAACTTAATCAACAAATGATCCTAGCAGTTGGACCGTTGGATGTTAATCCAACAGTCGTGCTCCTTCTTCAACCTTTGTTCTTGCTCCTATCTCCCGTGGGCTGCAGTGCTGCCGCGCACCCGAACCAGTCAAGTTTCCCACTCCTCACCATCTGTGACTCCACTGCCGCGTCTTCCCCATCTCCAGGTCGTTCCAGTCTGGGGCCTCGCCGTCGTCCATCGACCTTGGTACGCTTGGCACGGTGTGGTCAATGTGGTCAACAAAAGAGAGTCATTGGAAGATGACTGTATGTGAGAGGCTGACAGTGGGGACGCACCACGCCCATGGACGCATGCATGCAACTGCATCCTTTTTACCCTGAAAAATAATGTTTTCTCCCCCTGACTGCTGGGACCAACCAGCTACATCTTCGCATGCAAGGAAGTGCATCCTTATTACGAGCAAAAAAAAAGATTCCCCCTGACAGCTGGGACCCAGCAGCTATATCTTCGTACGCAAGGAAGTGCGTCCTTATCCTCCCTGACATCTAGGACCCACCCGGTCGAAGCATATACCGTTCTCTATCTTGTCGGAACATGTACGTACATACTGGTTGATTGGTCGCTCTGCAACGATGTACCGTGGCCGAGTAAGTAGCAGCACATGTCATAGTAGAGCCCCCCACGTAGCAGTTCAGGCTGTCCCGTCTAAACCGTGTACAGGTACATACATCCACAGGGCAAAAATACGGCCACATATGTACATACGGACAGGGTCTTGAGCGCGTACTCGCGCATATATACGAACGGCCAGGGCTTGTGTACATGGAGAGGCAACGGATGGCAGCAACGCCTTCCTGTTCATCTGGCAGCGAACCGGCTGGGTCGGAACGGAGAAACAGCATCCTATTCATCGGGAGGCAACCGACTGGGTCGAAATACGTCGTGTTCATCGGGAGCCAACCGGCTTGGACGGAACAGCCGATCGAAACGAGGCCTGGCATACCGCAAAACGGATGAAACGGCCTTGTGTTCATCAGAGGGGTATGGCGTTCCGCAAAACGGAGGAAACAGACTTCTCTTGGACCTCCTATGGTTGAAACGGGGTCCTGTTGATCGGGAGGGGTGTGGCGTACCGCAAAACGGAGGAAACGGACTTGTGTTAGAGTGCTATGGTCGAAACGGGGGTCCTGTTCATTGGGAGGGGTGTGGCGTACCGCTAAGCGGGACTCCACGGGATACTTCATCTCCACCTCGACCTCCTCCAGCCTACATGGGCTACTGTTCATCCACCGTCGACCTCCTGCAGCCTCCACCTATGATTGTTCATCCACGGGCTCCTGTTCATCTAGCCTCCATCGTTCCTCCACTGGCTACTATTCAACCAGCCCTCTCCACGGGGTCCTGTTCAACCATGCCTCCACGGGCTACTGTTCATCCATCCCTCCACTGGCTACTGTTCAACCAGCCCTCCACGGGGTCATCCTGTTCATCCAGCCCTCCATGGGGTCTTGTTCATCCACCCCCAACTGGCTTGATCGATCGAGGTCTTTTTCATCCAGTGGCAACAACCTCTACTACCACGGTGTCCTATTCATCCACCCCCCCCCACTAGGAACTGTTCATCCACCCCCCCCAACAACGCTCACTGTTCATCAAGAGGCAGCAGGTTCGATCGGCTTCAGTTAGCAGCAGTAGCGAAGGAATCGCTCGATCGGGTTCAATTAACAACCATTAATCGATCGCTCGGGTTCGGTAACGCGTAGCATGCAGTGCAATCGCTCAGGTTCAATAGGCGATCCCCTCACTCGAGTTCAGTTAGAGCCGAACGCCTCGCACCCACGCGCGTACGTGTATGAGAGAAACGTGCATTGCTCGACCCCCGACCACCCACCGTAACCGGGAACTCCCCGATATTTTCCTCGCCCTTGCTTCTACCACGGTTTTTTTTGTCATGGACGGCCCAAAGAATGTCATGCAGCTGTGTCTCTGGCCCGCTGAGGACAAAAAGTCCATTTTCTGTCATGATTTTTTGTCATAGAAGTATGAGCCCACCACATCTATGATGATACCGGGTTTTGTCACAATTATAGTCATAGAAGTGTCATAAGCATGACAGAAAAAAAATTGTTTGGCCCAAAATGTCACAGATGTGTGTTTTTTTTGTAGTGGATGTAGTCCTAGTTACGAGGCTCTCGTCTTCCTTGGACTCCAGCATGTAATTCTCGTCGGCTGATAACCCACAAGTATAGGGGATCATTTGTAGCCTTCTACGATAAATAAGAGTGTCGAACCCAACAAGGAGCTAAAGGTAGAACAAATATTCCCTCAAGTTCTATCGTCCACCGATACAACTCTACGCACACTTGACGTTTTCTTTACCTAGAACAAGTATGAAACTAATTTGCAAGAATAAAACTATGAGTACTTTGCGAGAATAAAACTATGAATAAATTGCAAGGTAATAAAAAGTAGATAGCTTTTGTCAACAAGAAAGTCATTTGTCCCTAGGCAATTGATAACAAGTACCGGTAATCATTCTTGCAATTCTATATGAGGGAGAGGCATAAGCTAACATACTTTATCTACTTGGATCATATGCACTTATGATTGGACCCCTAGCAAGCATCCGCAACTACTGAAGATCACTAAGGTCGTGAAACCCAACCATAGCATTAAGTATCAAGTCCTATTTATCCCATACGCAACAATCCACACTACTACAGGACAATGCTAACGCGACACTACGATCAGAGACCCTTTGACGAAATTGTGTGTGATGCAATAATTGCAAACGGTGGTGTAAAAACCATCAAAAAGGTGCAAAATGTTTGCGATGGCGGAGCCATCAAACACGGTTCAGATTTTAGTTGCATGTGAGATGCAGGGCACATGGTTAATCCATTCGAACTGTTTGCAATAGGCAGAACAACAAAAATGGGCGGCCATATCAATGTGTGTGCGGTATACAGCATACGGTTCACTTGGACGAACTATTTTTGATTAGGGACCACAACAGAAACGGTTCAACTTAACAAGATGTGTGTGATATGCGGCATCCAGTTCACATGGATGAGCTATTTCCAATGAGCCAAAAGAACACAAACGAGTCATGTAAACAAGATGTCTATGATACATGGCAAACAGCCGACTCAGATGAACTGTTTGCGATGAGGAATTACAACACAGACGGTTAATACAGTTAGTTCATGTGTGATCCTGTGTGTACAAAATCTTTGAAAAATGCAAAGTAGTTGCGTGCGGTGGCTAGGAGTATCGCACACGATGCGTCTGCGAGTACTCGTGTGCGATGATTAGTAAGTTACACATATGTTTCCTTATGTTAACATGTGTGTGAATTTACAATATGGACAGTTAATATGCAAATGCCTTCTGGACATCGGGCACACGCTTAAACTCAATGAACTGTGTACGATACTAATACTATTCGAGTAACATATATATAGTGGTTACACTATTCGACAAAAGGAGGATCTTCATAACACGGTTTTGACAACCATATGTTCCATATCTACATACTTAACATAGTAACAACTATCACATTTTAAGAGGCTAAGGGCCAACAACCATATGGTCCATATCTACATACTTAACATAGGAACAGGTAGCACATTTTAAGAGGCTGAGGGCCAACAACCACAACTATCCGCTGGAAGCAGCTTGATCACGGTGACTCTACATCTCGTCAATGAAAAGGAAGAGCCCTACTATGCCTTGGTAGAGCATGAGTAGAACAGTGTCTCCAATTTTCCAATATGGATGCATTGCCACGACAAGTGAGAACTTGTTAATTTGAATGGTTCCATTTCTGCTGGAAATGCAGTACCTTGCAATCACTTTGGCATTATTAGCAGGCACAAGTGTAATTCGACTACGCCGGGAAATCGATCCAGGAACTGCTATAGCGAGCAATTTCTGTTGACATGTAGAATAAAAACCAATTGTAACATATCATTAAAGATATATATAGATTATGAGCATCAACATTAAAATAAGACTTTTTACCAGTGTTTTGTGCACACAATTGGTCTTTTCCAATGTGTGCACCATAGGTCTAATTAATCCCATCCAAAATCCAGCGTTCATATGTTGTGCTATCTATGTCAGATTATCAACAAAGTTTATGACATGCTTCAAGTCCTTCCAGTGAAATTTGGTACGCTTAGTAACATATAGATTATTCATTATGCATCCAACATATCCTTCTTAAAATGTGGAAAGGTATTATTTATTCAGAACATGGTAGAAGAATATATAGTGCGCATAAATTGGTAAATAGAATTTGTTACTACCTAGGAACGGAGTCAAAATATGAAATCACAATTGGCTGCTTAAATAGTGATCAGTTAGTCAGAACAAATACCCTGATTTTGCTAAGTAATATGACAGCATGGAGAAAGTTGAAAGGACACTAACCTCGATCAAACTTTGATCGGCTGATGACGTTGGGGAAGTAAACATCCATGTTAATTAGACCAGGTTGTGGTGCACGCACTAGAATTTTATTCCCATCTTTCAGTTCATAACACTTAGGCATTTTTCTCCAAATGTCCGTGTTAAAGAAGGACTGACCATCTTTATCAAGTTTTATGCTAACCGTCATTGTAAATCCATGCTACATTGTCAATATGACATCCTGGGAGTCATCAACAAAGTAAAGCCCAAGATTTCCTTCTACTCTTGTTCTTGCAAAGCAAGGGATGTACTGCTTGAAATGAAAATTAAGATCGTAAATTAGATATATTGAAATAACAGAGAAAGATGCAAATATGGGAGTAACTAATAGAACAGGTGAATATATAGATGAAAGAAAAGTACAAAAATATAGAATTGAGATTGAACATACCAAGCGCTCCCTAAAGTCATCCAGAATGGTGAGATAGATCTTCGTTTCCGACTGGCCACGACCACACTTGCCCAATTTGTGATCGCACTATGGACACATGAATGAACACCCATGAATCAACTAGAACAAAAATGATTCCACGGTGATTTCCGCCGGTTGATTAACAACGATGGACGGACTGTGATAAGAGATGAGTAAATATTTCGCTAAGTTGATTACCTTCTCCATGAGAAAAATCCCCAACCCAATCCCGCAGAAAACCCCAGTCGACCAGAGTCTAGAATGCTGGTGTAGATAGGCGATGGAAAGTGATAAGAGCGAAATCCCGTGCTGTTCGGAGCACGACCTACACCCGCCGACAACAGCCGTCGAGCTTAGGGTGGCTTCCGCGATAGAAGTTGATGAGGTGCAGAGTTGCGGAGGAGTCCGTGGCGAGTGGGTGGGGACGAAGTGGGCGAGGGTTTTCTTTTTCCTTTTGCATGTGTGAGTGAACACAGACGGTTCGCAGAGGCGACGGAGATGAATCGTGTGCGATAGTAAATCACCGAGATTGAATGGGAATCCAAATTTCCTTTGTCCTTCATCCATGAGTTTTTTTCTACAATGAACATAAATCCTGCTAATCACCGTGTTCAAATTTGACACTTTTCCGGGTTCATTTACAATATTTAGGGGATTATGTGAATTTTGTAGGCATTAATGCATATAATTCTAATTCAAACAATTTGTGCTTGAAACGGTGCACAAGAATAGTCTGGAAAAACCATACTCGTGGTATTTAGTAAATTATCAAGCCTTTTACAAGGAATGATCAGAGATTTGAAGGGAATGCATGGCAATAGTCAACCACAAACGCGTCATTTACTGGGTTATCAACTATAGAACAATCAAATACGTGCTTGAAAAACATGACGCCTAGCATGGTGCCATGGTATGGCCTCACCATGCCCTGGTTAAAAGCTAAGAAGGTTTGATTTATGTCGTCATGCACGCCCTTCATAAATCGAACCATCACCGAGGAAGTTCAATGCTTTCGAGAGGGAAATCACCAAGATTGAAAGGGAGTCCAAATTTTCGTCCTAGTTTGTCATTCAGTTTTTATTCCAACAATCAACATACCGCCTCAAATGCAACGTGTTCAAATTTGACATTTTTCCGGGCTCATTTACCATATTTAGGTGATTATGTGCATTTTCTAGGCATTAATTATGCACATAATTCAAATTCAAACAATCGGCGCATGAAAAGATGCACAAGAACGGTCTGTAAAACCATGCCCGTGCTATTTAGTACATTCCCATGCCTTTTACAAGGAATGGGCAGATATTTCAAGGAAATGTGTGGCAGTAGTCAACCATAAACGCTTCTTTTACTGGGTTAACAACTATACAAAAATGAAATACATGCTTGGAAACATGACGCCTGGTGTGGTGCCATGGTATGGCCTCACCGTGCCCTGGTAAAAATTTGAGAATGTTTTCCTTATGTCGTCATGCACGCCTTTCATAAATCGAACCACCACCAAGGAAGTTTTATGGTTTCGAGGGGGAAATCAACAAGATTGAAGGGGGCTCCAAATTTTCTTTGTCCTTTGTCCATGAGTATTTTTCTACGATGAACATACACCCTGCAAATCAGCGTGTTCAAATTTGGCACCTTTCCGAGTTCATTTTCCATATTTAGGGGATTATGTGCATTTCCTAGGCATTAATGCAAATAATTAAAGTTCAAACAATCGGTGCATGAAAGGGTGCCCAGGAACGGCCTGGAAAACCATGCTCGTGCCATTTAGTAAATACTCATGCCTTTTACAAGGAAGGGACAGATATTTCATGAAATGTGTGGCAATAGTTAACCACAAATGTTTGTTTATTGGGTTTTCAACTATAGAAAAAATGAAATAAATGCTTGAAAAACATGATGCCTGGCATGGTGCCATGGTATGACCTCACCATGCCTTGGTAAAAATTTGAGAAGGTTTGGATTATGTCGTCATGCACGGCCTTCATAAATCGAACCATTACCGGGGAAGTTCCATGCTTTCGAGAGGGAAATCACCAAGGTTGAAGGGGAATCCAAATTTCCATCTTAGTTTGTCATTCAGTTTTTTTCCAACAATTAACATACCGCCTCAAATGCAAAGTATTCAAATTTGACATTTTTTCGGGCTCATTTACCATATTTATGGGATTATGTGCGTTTTCTAGGCATTAATGCACATAATTCAAATTCGAACAATCGGTGCATAAAAAGATGCACAAGAATGGTCTGGAAAATCATGCTCGTGTTATTTTGTACATTCTCATGCCTTTTACAAGGAATGGGCAGATATTTCAAGGAATTGTTTGGAAATAGTCAACCATAAACGCGTCGTTTACTGGGTTAACAGCTATACAAAAAATGAAATACATGGTTGGAAAACATGACGCCTGTAATGGTGCCATGGTATGGCCTCACTGTGCCCTGGTAAAAATTGGAGAATGTTTTCCTTATGTCGTGGTGCACACCTTTCATAAATCGAACCATCACCGAGGAAGTTTCATGGTTTCGAGGGGGAAATCACCAAGATTGAAGGGGGATCCAAATTTGCTTTGTCCTTTGTCCACGAGTTTTTTCTATGATGAACATACACCCTGCAAATCACCGTGTTCAAATTTGGCACTTTTCCGGGTTTATTTACCATATTTAGGGGATTATGTGTATTTACTAGGCATTAATGCACATAATTCAAGTTCAAACAATCGGTGCATGAAAGGGTGCACAAGAACGTCCTGGAAAACCATGCTCGTGCCATTTAGTAAATTCTCATGCCTTTTACAAGGAATGGATAGATATTTCTATGAAATGTGTGGCAATAGTCAACCACAAACGCTTGTTTATTGGGTTTTCAACTATATATAAAATGAAATAAATGCTTGAAAAACATGACACCTGGCATGGTATGCCATGGTATGACCTCACCATGCCCTGGTAAAAATTTGAGAAGGTTTGACTTATGTCATCATGCACGCCCTTCATAAATTGAACCATCGCCAAAGAAGTTCCATGTTTTCGAGAGGGAAATCACCAAGATTGAAGGGGAATCCGAATTTTCTTCATTCTTTGCCCTGGAGTTTTTTCTACGACGAACATACACCCTGCAAATCACCGAGTTCAAATTTTTCATTTTTTCGGGCTCATTTACCATATTTAGGGGATTATGTGCATTTTCTAGGCATTTAGCACATATAAATCAAATCCAGCTACAGCTGCACGGGTGTGATGTGAGGGACGTGGATTGTCGTTCAATCGCGGCGCATCCTACAGTGCACACGCGTGATTCGCGTGGCTGGGGTTCCAGCCAATCATAACGCAACACACAATAGGTTGTACACTGTTTTCGGAAGCGACGGAGATGAACCGTGTGTGATAATGAACGAGCAAAGTTGTAAGAGAAGCCAAATTTCTGTTGTAGTTTGTCATTGAGCTCTTGAATACCACCGCACTATACGGCTGCCCGGCCCCTCCGTCCCAGAGTTCTCTCCAGGCGTCGTCCATGGCACCGCGACGCATGGTAACTGGTAAGGAAGTGATGGCATCCCGCCGCGCCGCTTTCCTCGCTGCCTGCGACCGCACACATGGTAAGGAAGCAATGGCATCTCGCCGCACCGAGTTCATCGCTGCCGACAGCCACACAGTTACATGGGCGCACTTTGAGGCTGCCATGGCCGAATGGGTGGAGGATCTAGAGGTGTCCAAAGGCGCACAGAAGGAGCGGAAAAGGTAGAACGCAGTCAAGAAAAGTGAGTCCCGCCGCCGCAAGAAAGAAGAGGCCACATGTTGTGGTGAGGAGAGCTTGGCAGAGATCGAAGCACGGTGGGCTGCTGCCTACAAGGTTGGGAAGGAGAATGTCAGTGTCTGGCGAGCATGCCCCGATGGCAGCATGTGAGAAGTAGTTTAAGTTTGTAGTATTAGAGCAAATTACCAATAGTACTTTAAGTTTGTAGTATTAATGTACAATGTCGGTAAGAGCATCCTTTGAGGGCTTTGAGCGTTGATTAGCATGTGTGCTCATGCATGTTTTTTTGCATTAATCATTAGAACATCACAAAACATACGGTTTCTATGCCGTACCTGTCTGCGTTTTTTTTTGCGTTAATGATCCATAAGTCAGTTACATGTGCGATGTTTCCTAAAAAACCAGGCGTACCATTGACCAAAAAAATCAACTACACATGTACATTTTTTTGAAGACGGGGTCTGCCAATTTTCTGTTGTCTCGCACACGATTATTTTACGCGCTTCATTTGTGTTGTGTGTATCCCCTGCCCAAGTTTCAAGTTTCGAAGCGAAATTTTCATTAGGCGCGCGATTTCAGAATTTATTCCTCCAACCACATCCCCACCCATCAAATTTCCTCAGTATCCCCCCTACGCCTCCCCCTACCGGCATCTCAAACCGTTGCCATCGCAACCACAGCTCCAACCACATCTACGTTCTACTCGGATCTAGTCAGGTAACCCACCGATATCTATCGCGGCCCCTGCCTGATTGCTTAAATGGCGCTTGCGAAACATCCTCATGCCTCCAAATCCCCACCGCCAGGAGTTGATGGCGGTCCATGGCACGATGGCCACTATGCGTGTTGACCCGGAGGAACACCTCACCTCCGCCGACGACGACGTGGTGTAGGCTTTGGCCTAGATGAAGTGCCCCAGCAACTACCCCACAGGACTTAACAGGTAAGATCTAACTAGCTAAATCTTACCAATACCACTTGCAATGGCTATGATTTGTATGGTTGATGTATTAAGCATGTTCGTGCCTTGTTTATTTCAGTACTCCACACTGTGTGAAGTTCAAATATTACTGTGTCCAGCTCAATTTCACCAATACTAGCAACAAACTTACAATACATGACTCAGGATATCACTAGAGATGCTGCCCAGTTGCTATTTTTAGTGGATGCTAACCCTGTTGTACTTAACATGCCTGTCCATGTACTTACGCAAGGTCATAACGGTCAATGTTGTTGTTTGCCGTCGAGATTAGCTGCATCCCATGTCTTACAGTATTTCACATCATTTGTGCAATTGCAGTTTAACTTCTACCATTTACTGGTTGCCTGTAGGTACACATGTTAGTGGCACTAATCCACGCTTCGACCCGGAGGAACAGCTCACCTTCGCCGCCGCTGACTTTGGGCGGGCTCTGGCCAAGATGAAGTGCCCCAGCAACTACCTCTCAGGACTTACCAAGTATGTACTCACCAGTTCAATCTTACCAATACCAGTTACAATTAATGGCTATGTTCTGTACGGTCTATGTATTAAGCATGTTCTAGTAAACATGCCTAACACATTTTAGCTACTTTCCCTACCTTTTTATAGACATTTGGGCCATTCTCTGCTCTGGCAGCACTTGCCTTGTGATGTTTAACTATGCCAATTGCATTTTTATCAGTACCGGATTCAATGGCTATTAAGCATGTTGCAAATTACAGTTGAATCCATTTTTAAACAGTTGTATTTCAGTGGCTACAGACTTACAAAACATGACTTAGGATGTTGTTAAGCCTGTTGCAATTAACAGTTGTATCCATTTTTTAATCTGTCCCTTTGCTACCATGCTACACTCCGCAATGAAGATATACTAGAGATGCTGCCAATTTGCTATTTTTGGTGGATGCTAACCCTGTTGTACTTAACATGCATGTCCATGTACTTACATAGGGTCATAACAGCCAATGTTGTTGTTTGCCGTCAAGGTTAGGTGCATCCCATGTCTTACAGTATTTCACATCATTTGTGCAATTACAGTTTAACTTCTACCATTTACTGGTGGCCTGTAGGTACACATGTCGGTGGCAGTAGTCCACGCTTCAACCCGGAGGAACAGCTCGCCTCCGTCGCCGCTGACTTTGGGCGGGCTCTGGCCAAGATGAAGTGCCCCAGCAACTACCTCTCAGGACTTACCAAGTATGTACTCACCAGTTCAATCTTACCAATACCAGTTGCAATTAATGGCTATGTTTTGTACAGTCGATGTATTAAGCATGTTGTAGTAAACATGCCTAACATGTTTTAGCTATTTTCCCTACCTTTTTATAGACACCTGGCCATTATTTGCTCTGGCAGCACCTGCCTTGCGATGTTTAACTCTGCCAATTGCATTTTTATCAGTACCGGTTTCAATGGCCATTAAGCCTGTTGCAATTAACAATTGTATCTATTTTTAAAGAGTTGTATTTCAATGGCTACAAACTTACAAAACATGAATTAGGATGATGTTAAGCCTGTTACAATTAACAGTTGTATCCATTTTTTAATCCGTCCCTTTGCTACCGTGGTACTCTTTCGCAATGAAGATATCACTACAGATGCGCCGTTTTATTAACATTTGCTATTTTTGGTGGATGTTAACCCTGTTGTAATTAACATTGGCTTTCCATGTACTTAAACGGGGCTACAATGGGTGATGTTGTTGTTTGTCGTCGAGGTTAGCTGCATCCCATGTCTTATACACCATCTATTCCTAAATATAAGTATTTTTAGAGATTCCAATGTAGACTACATATGGAGCAAAATGAGTGAATCTAGATTCTAATCTAAACTATATCTATAATTCTATATACATCCGTATGTGGTTCATATTGAAAACTCTAAAAAATACTTGTACTTAGGAACATATGTAGTTGTATTTTACATCATTTGTGCAATCTCAGTTTACTTTCTAACATTTACTGGTTGGTTGTATGTACATATATGAGTGGTACTGATCCATGCTTCGATCCCTTTTGTGTATGGGGCAATGAGATATTCATGAACAAGCGTCAAGTGAGGAAACTAAGAAAGATTATTAGGCGAAAGAAATGGGTGATTGGAATTAAGATCTTTATTTACACTTTGTCCAAGAAAACAGAGAACTTTAGGATGGTAAGTAATGTGTTGCCTTTTCCCCCTGCCCACAACAAGTTACTCTATTAGACCTGAGTATCTGATATTTTTCTCGTTTCAGTGGTTTCCAAAGCTATTTACTGATGATTACCTTGCGCACTACATGACCGGAGTGGAGGCAACTAAGGTTAAAGTATATAATTCATGCTACCATGATAATGCTCTAGAAGGCTTCCTGAAGGCGGTGAAGGATGGGCGGGCGGTCGTCACAAGGGGTTGGACAAAAGTGGTTCATGCCTATGGCATGCAGGAAGGCACATTATGGGCATTCCGCTTCTTCAACACCATCCGCAGTCAAAATGATTTACACTTGTCTCTTCATCTTTACCGCCTTTAAATATTGTGGTTCATCATAGTTAATTGATGTCTAATCCTGTAATTACTGAACATATTGTACTAGCAATTTTATTTATGGATGCTTTGTTGAACCATTGTGCTGAGAATTTGAATTGCACGTTTCATATTCAAAATTTCCAATTCAAATAATAAATTACAGGCAAAAATAAAAATATACAGGAGCTAATAAAATAATGTGCACATGGTTAGAAAGAAAACAACATGTGCGATGTAAAAAGAGAACAGACGGTCATGGAACTTTGCAAACGATTCTGGCAGTAAAATCGCTTGGTATGGATAGCCCAATGCCACATTGTTTTCTTCATCAAATCATGTGTGATGTAGTTGATAAAAGCAAATAGTTAACCAAGGCAGAGCGTGTGTGATACTTACACCTTTCACACACAAGCCTATACATAAAACTATGTGGGATGTACATATGAACGGAAACGTTTTCCCTGGATTGACTATGTGGAATGTACATAACAATAGAAACATATTCCTTGGATTGGCTGTGTGTGATATACATAAGAACGGAAATGTTTTTCTGGGATTCACCATGTGGGATGTACATACGAACGGAAACGATTGGGTTTCGATGCCTCGCCCGATCACACACGAGCTCATTTTGCCCCAGCCTGTGTGCCAGGAGGGCCTATCCCCGACGGTTTCTGGGTCGTGTGGGAAGGACCCCCTATTGCCCATACTCACTTGACGACGGTTCCAAATGTCATCGCGGAAAGGGGTTAAAAATTGTTTGTATAGCACCTACGCGTACCAGTGCCACCTACTCGGGTTTAAGCTTCTGTCACTCTCGCAACCCACCATAAGCGAATCATGAATGTATTGGAACACCCTACAGCGGGGACCCCTCACGTTTGCGTGAGACAGAGGGCACCGTAGGACAGCACCATAAATAAAAAAATACAATCATACCAACCAAGATCACGATTAACCCATAGGACAAAACGGATCTGCTCAAACATCATAGGATAGCCAAATACCATTGGGAAATAATATATGGAGTTGAGCACCATTTTTAAGTAGATATTATAGTGTGGAGAAGGGGTGTTACACTGCTGCATAGAGGGGGGAGTTGGTGTTGATGGTAGCAAGATTGTTGATGTAGATCGTCATCATGATCATTGCTCCGGTAGCATTCCGACGCCACCGGGAGAGAGGGGGAGAGAGCCCCCCTCCTTCTTCTTCCTTGGCCTCCCCCTAGATGGAAGGAGAGTTCCCCCTCTGGTCCATGGCCTCTATGGCGGTGGAGGGGCGGGAGCCCCTCTGAGATTGGATCTCCCTCTCTGTTCTCTTCTGTTTCGCGTTCCCCAGATCTCACCCTTCACAGTTTCTTCAATTCCCGGAGATCCGTAACTCCGTTTGCGCTGAAATGTTTGCATGATTTTTTCCATAAATTATCTTTCTTGCGCCAGAAGAAGGGCCCCAACTGCCTTACGAGGAGGGCATAAGACACATGGGCGCGTCTGGCACTCCCTGGCGCGCCCTGGTGTATCATGGGGGTTGTAGGCCCTCGTTTGCGTTGATTCCACCTCCCAAAAATCACATATATTCCACAATAATTCTCCGTAAATTTTTATCGCGTTTGGACTTCGTTTGATATGGATTTTCTGTGAAACAAAAAACATGCAACAAACAGGAACTGGCACCGGGTACTGGATCAATAGGTTAGTCCAATATATCATATAAAAAGTTGCCAAAAATATGTGAAAGTTGTATAATATTGGCATGGAACAATCAAAAATTATAGATACGATGGAGACGTATCACCGGCCCCTTCAAAGAGGTCATCAGGATCCAAGTCCTTGGGAATTTGTTCAGGACTATCGTTCTGCACCGGGGATGCTTGAAAGTCCTCTTCAAAGTTATTTGCGTCGCCAGTTGTCGCCTCGCCATTATCAGCTGTGGCATTGTTGCCACTGGGTTCCCTGTTTTGCCCCTTCTGCGTCTACGCCGATGTCTTGGAGGGGATCTGGGGGTGTCCACTATATAGACATTGTAGGTGGATGTCATAGTCCACTTGCCAGTGTCCACCATATAGACATTGTAAGTGTGTTCTCTGGGGCCCTCGGCATCTTCATCCATTTCTGTGGCCTCGTCGTAGTCTAACACGTCGGTTAAGTCATCCACTGTGGTGACTACATGGGTTGTGGGTGGGGCGTAAATTTCCTAATTGTCGGCTTTAAGTCAGATCTTGTCGTAAACAGAAGTCCTGCCATCCAAGATAGACATGCTCTGGATACGATCAAGCATCTCGTTTAGGTGAGATAGTTCTTTGGAGTTCAAGGCCTGGTTATAAGCGGGGCTGACTTGAAGTACGCTTGGCATATAGCCTGGCATGTTTTTGGCGTGGAGAGGATCTGAGGGTGATCCTAGATCCTGCGCTGAGGTCGGCTTTAAGTCTGACACAATTTCGAAGATGGGGGACGGGACCGAGCCCGGACCGGTGGTCATGGGGAGATTTCCCCGAGTCGTTACGTCAGGATTCTTTGGTGATGCCGAGGAGTCGGATCCAACGTCCTCGAAGGAGATAGGTTCTGGAGTCACACCTCCGGTGTCGGAGAGATCCTCAACTCGGTCGGGTGTCCAGACGTATACGATGAGTTCACTGCGGGCATATGTGGTGTACTCTAGGCCTCCAAAGGTCATGATCTAACCCGGGGCGTAGTTCTTGATGGAGACTAGATGGCCAATTGAGTCGACACAGAAGACCATGCCGCCGAAAACAAAAAGTTGGTCAGAACATAGACATTCCCGAGGCTATTGCTGCAGTTGATCTACAGATGTGCCATCGATCCTTCTATAGATCTCATAGCAGAATTCTCAATCAAAGCACCAGTGTTTCTGTGAAATCTGATAGACCTCGGGGTAGGGGGTCCTGAGCTGTGGATCTCGGATCATGGGTAACAAGAACAGGGAGACGTTGTTTACCCAGGTTCAGGCCCTCTCAATGGAGGTAAAACCCTACGTCCTGCTCTTGTTTATATTGATGAAGATGTATCAACTACATAGTTGATCTACCTTGAATCGTAAGATGTGTTCTAACTCTAGGTCTAGGTGAATGATATTGTGCTGATGTCCCCTCTACGGGCTAAACTCTTTGGCTTATATACATGCCAGGTAGGGTATCTAGGGTTAAGGAGAAGGTAGGAGAAGTCTTGGAGTATACGGCAAGTCTTCGATAGATGCAGTCCTGGTCACGCCCCGTCTTGCAACTTCCGGAGTCCACCTCAAGAATAATGAGGGCCCACCAGCCCATTCCGAGGAGCATGGGCCGACTAGGTTAGTACCCCTAGTCCAAGACACTATCACGCATTCTGTCCAAGACCCTCAGTCCCATCAAAGGCCACAATTCTAACACTGAAGAAGTTGTTGGTATCATGAAGAATCTACAATTTAACATCATTCATGGGATTTCCATCAATATCCATGATTTATTCATGAGAACTTTGGTCATAGTGGCTCAATTGCCTTTCGAGTTGAAGCCTTATGCTCCATAGATTATGAGATTCATCAGATCCAGGTCTTCAATTGATTACAAAGCGGATTGTCAGAATCATCCCAGTTTTATGCCAGAGGTTGAAATTCTTCAAAGCACAGTTTCTTTACTCCCTGGCAAAGCCAAGGTAGTTATTGATGAAGGAATTCATCCCCTTGATGGACAATTTCATCAGCCTATCTAACAATCAACTGGTGATGAGAATACAAGCCAAGACATTGCGGCAAAGGCATCAAGGAAAATTCATCAGCCTGAAGCACCTCATTTCATGACTTACTGAGAACTCCTCATCACCCTACATCAGAGGGTCGACCAAAACTAGTGCTGGATAAGGCGTCAACTTGCTGCTATTTATGCCAATATGAAAGTGACACATAATGCAGTCTGCAAGAACCACTAATACGCCAACGAGATATTTGACATGACATGGACCATATTATCACATCTTAAGACTGATGACGAACTTGTTATGATGGAATTTTGATGGAACTTTTATTGGTCGCTGTCGGCCAAGAAGAAGTCCAGGAAAGTGCAAGTTCCTCCTCTCATCCCAAGCTTAGTGTCTCCTTCACGCTCTACTGATGAAAATGAAGAGGTTGAATACACTGCGGTCGGCCCTTTGGCATCTCGCAACCCCGACATCAATGCTCGTGCTCCTTCGGATTCAAGATAATATTCTTCGGGGGCGTTAGTCCTCAGTTTTGTCTTCGTTTGGTCATTTAATGACAAAGGGGAGAAATTTGAGTTAATCTTCAAGTGGGTCTTTTATATCGGGCTATTTTTGCTAAGTTGCAATTGTTGGACTTCATTTGATTTGCTCTTTGATGAGTTGTAACTTAAATAACTATTGATGGTCTGACTCTTTTTGCTACATTTTTATCCGCATGCTATGATATGCTTATCCACAATGATATATGCTCGTGCATGTTGCATTTCGTCATACACTAATTTTCATCATGCATTCAAATTCTTCAATATCTTATGATCATGAATGATTGGATTCCAAGATATAGGGCGAGATTTGTTGTAGAGTGGAACACTAGGGGCCTATCTTTCACGATTTGGAGGGGTATTCCCTAAGAAGACATGAAGAACACAAGGGAAAAAACAAGAGGAAACACTCAAATTGACTTGATCCAATCACATAGATCCACATACACAAAGAGGTAACAAAGATCCAAGGACAACAAAGGAGGGTACAAAGGTAACAAGTTCATCCCAATCCTACAAGGAAAGAGGTCTTGAATCCACTAGGGGATCTTCTTCTCCTAGGAGGCCTTGGTCTCCAATGGAGTATGGGTACAAGTGGATGAGCAAGGCTCTATCTCCAAAATGAGCTATCACAATGCTGGCCCTAAAACATTGGGGGAGAAGGAGTATACACACACACACACACACACACACACACACACTTTTCACACACATGCGTCGGACGTCCGACCGTTACTGATCGTCCGGTGGCTCGAGGGTCCGGACGTCCGGTAATGCTTGGACTTTCGACATTTTTGCACTGATTAGGTGGTGCCAAATATCCAGAGGCAGTCGGACATCCGGTGGGTCGGTCGTCCGGTGGACTTCATATTTCTGTTGTTTTTGTTTTGTGATGGATGTTTCGGATTTCCGGAGATGGTCGGTTGTCCGATGGCTGGAGCATGTCGAATTTCTGGTCCTTGTCGATCGTCCGGACAATGTAGCATAAATGGCTTGGCCTTCTGGCTGGTGGGACTTCCAGGCATCAGACGTCCAAGGAGTTTCAGTCGTCCAGTGGTTGTAGGTTCCTGGCAGCTCTTCCTCTTGGTCCTCGCACTCGTTGTTCTCGCCATCTTGTCCATTAGGTGTAGTTGCTCCGTGGCTTCCCTCCAAGTACCTGATCACACACAAGGTCTCTGCTTGAGGTATTAACCATGTCTCACATGTGGAATGTGTTAGTTCGAAGATGAGCGAGTTCACATTAGCTTTGATAACCCTTGCTCGAGCTCTAGTCATTGTTCCATGTGGTGTCGAGGTAGACGAAGGTAGGTCCATGGGGATGACCGTAGGATGCTTTGCATCATTTCCCCACCCCCATGGGAAAGATCCGATCTCAGATCGAAAACATCATAACCATGGTATGGAGAGAGATCCTTGACATTGAATATATCGCTCACGTTGTACTTGTCATGTGGTATGTAGATCTTGTACGCATTGTTGTTGTAGCGTGGGATCACCTTGAAGGGTTTGTTGGCTCGAGGTAGAAGCTTGGACTTGCGTTCATTAGGGAAGCGGTTCTTGTAAAGATGTAGCTACACATGATCACCAATGTGGAATAGCATGGGATGCTTGTTGATGTTGATGTTGATCTTGGTCGCGAGGCGGTGTACTTGGCGCTCGATGGTGTTCCTTGTATCTTCATGCACCTTCTTGAGGTATCTCACTCGCGCACTTGCGTCCATGTTGATCCGCTCTTCTAGAGGTACCGGTAGCATGTCCAATGGGGACAACAGATTGAAACCGTAGACGACCTCGAAGGGGTACTTGCCGGTAGTCGAATGCCTTGCGCGGTTGTAGGCGTACTTGGTGATGGGTAAGCACCCCTCCCACTCCTTGATGTTCTTCTTGATCCACACACACGTAGGAGAGTAGATAGCGTCTAGTTTGTGACTTACATTTGGCCGTCGGTTTGTGGATGATATGTCGAAGAGAATAGGAGCTTGATTCTGAGCTTGGCGCGTAGCGTCTTCCAAAAGTATCTAAGGAACTTGATGTCGTGGTCCGATACGATAGTCTTGGGCACTCCATGTAGATGCAAGATTTCCCTACAAAAGAGATTCGCCACATGTGAATCATCGTCTATCTTGTTGCATGGAATAAAATGTGCCATCTTGGAGAAACGGTCCACAACAACAAATACAGAATCTTTGCCATTTTGTGTTCTTGACAGACCAAGCACAAAGTCCATACTAATATATTCCCATGGGTGATACGGAATAGGAATTGGCATATAGATACCATGGGATTGAGCTTTAGACTTAGCTTTGCGACATATAGAGCATCGGTTGGTGTAGCAGGAGACGTCTCAAAACATCTTGGGCCAAAAGTAGTTCTTGGAGAGTGTAGCAAATGTCTTGTCGCGTCCAAAGTGTCCCATAAGTCCTCCTCCATGAGCCTCTTGCAAAAGTAACAAACGAAGAGAAGACTCAAGAACACAAAGCTTGTTAGCTCATATAAGATGGTCATCCTTGATGATAGCACTCCCAAGATGTATGCATCAAACATTTGGCATAACGAATAGCAAAAGTAGGATCATGTGCATAAAAGTCTTTAGTGTGCTCAAATCCAATGACATTCAATTGAAGTTGAGTTACAAGCATGCATCTTCGCGAAAGTGCATCCGCCAGAACATTTTCCTTACCCTTGATATACTTGATAACATAAAAAATGATTCAATTAACTCACTCCATTTGGTATGTCTCTTATTCAATTTAGGTTCACCCTTAAGATATTTAAGTGTCTCATGATTCGTATGGATGACAAATTCACGAGTGCGGAGATAATGTTCTCACGCATGCAATACTCTCACTAAAGCATATAAATCTTTATCATAAATGGGATAGTTAAGTTGTGCTCCAGAAAGCTTCTCACTGAAGTATGCAATTGGGCGCTTCTCTTGCATTAACACACCTACTATGCCATTACCACTAGTGTCGCAATGTACTTCGAAACAAATGGTGCATTCTTTTTTCTCAAAGCATTTAATGGTGATGCAATAGTGCTAGTCCTTAACGAATCTATGATAGAATTCGGCTAGACCAAGGAAGCTACGCACTTGTTGCAACTTGGTTGGTTGTGGCCGATTTTTAATAGCATCAATTTTAGCTTCATCTACATGTACACCCTTAGAAGACACAATGAAACCCAAGAAAACAAGCTTGTCGACACCAAACGTGCATTTCTCCATGTTAGCATAAAGTCGCTCATTTCTAAGAGTTTGCAAAACTGCGCTAAGATGGGTGACATGATCTTTTAGAGATTCACTAAACACAAGTACATCGTCAAAGTAGACCACAACAAATATGCCAATGTATTTGCAAAGAACATAGTGCATCATACGCATGAATGTGTCGGGTGCTTCGGATAAGTCCATGGCATAACTAGCCACTCGTACAAGCCAAACTTGGTTTTGAAAGCGGTTTTCCATTCATCATCCTCTTGAATGCGAATTTGGTAATAGCCACTCTTAGGATCAATCTTAGAGAAAAATATGGCTCTGCTAAGCTCATCTAGCATATCATCAAGGCGGGAATGGGGTATCGATAACGAACAGTGATAGCATCGATGGGACGGCAATCGGAACACATGCGAAAACTACCATCTTTCTTAGGCACAAGAATAATCGGAACGGCACAAGGACTTAAGCTTTCACGTACATGCACGTTGTCAATGAGGTGTTGTACTTGCCTTTGTATTTCCTTGGTTTCTTCGTGGTTGATGCGGTACGGTGCCTTGTTCGGTAAAGGTGCGTCGAGGATCAGGTTGATGCAGTGTTCGATGCCTCATACTGGAGGTAGACCCGGAGGAAGCTCATCGAGGAGTACTAGTGTGTTTGGTTGGTGTCCTCGACACCGTCCTAGAAAAATCGTGTGCCTGGAATGGGCCTAGGGTATCGCTGTTTTCTGCCTGGCCAGGAAATCTACGTATAGTGGTGTTTGGTTGGTGACCAGGCCTGGGGAATATTAAATATGTTACATCACCCACTGTACTATCTATCTCCCCTAGTTTTTTATTCCAAAAGCAAGATTAGCACACCAGGCAGCAGCCCAGGCGTCCCATTCCGGATGCCTAGACCAGGCTAACTACATTCTTCAGTTTTTGGCCAGGCTAATGACTACCTGCAGTTCTCCAGGCCAGGCTGACGTTCAACAATTGTGGATACCAACCAAACAAACTATATGCAGGTCTTGGGCAGGTGCCATGCCAGGAAAATTTGATCCAGGGCAACAACCAAACACAGCCTACATCCACGAACTCCTGTAATAGATTAGACAACACTAAAGGTAGATGGTGAGAAGTGTTAGTCCTTGCCTCTTCATCTTTGCACAATAGGACATAGTGGATGACACTAGATATCTCTCTTTTGGTAGCTAATAGCACTATGTTTTTCTTGTCGCTCATCGTGGAGGCACTCAATTTGGGCTTGTGTCGCTCACTCTCTTTTTGGTGGGTCACGCTCTCACTATTCTCTCCATGATGGGTGGATGCTTTCTTGTCGGTGATCACTTGACTTGGGGACATAGGTCGTAGCACGTACTCTTTCCCTTTCATCTTGAAACTATAGTGATCGGTTCGCCCATTGTGGATGACGTCGTGGTCGAATTGCCAAGGCCGTCTAAGTAAGAGGTGGCAAACGGACATGGGAACCACATCACACTCCAAGGTGTTTTCATATGCGCCAATCTTGAAGGAGACTTGAACTGTATGCTCCACTTGAATGGTGCGAAATTTGCTAAGCCATTGGACCTTGTAGGGACGAGGATACTTCATCTTGACCACTTGTAGCTTGGAACATAGCTCTTCAGTTTCCACATTGTGGCAACTTCCTCCATCAATGATGACCTTCATGGAGCGTCCATTGATGCCCGCTTTGGTGTGGAAGATGTGGCAACGTTGGTCTTCCTCTTGGTGGTGTTGAAGCGTCAAGACCTTGGAGACAACAAGAGCGGGGATCAAATCATTGTCACAAAAGACTTGATTGTCTTCATCTTCATTCACTTTCCTGTGCATCACGGCGTGCTCAAGCGCTTCCATTTCTTCCTCACTCATGTAGTCATAGGTGTCGTCGTCGTTGGCGATCATGGTGTGTCGAGTAGGGCACTCAAATGTCTTGTGGCCTCGGCCTTGACATCTGACGCATTTGATGGAACTCGTCTTGACGGTCTCATCTGGTGGAGTTGTTGATGATGAAGCTCTCGGCTTGAAGTTGCTTGTAGTAGGAGGACGACTTGAAGATGTCGAAGTTTTCTTGTAACTTGACTTGTCGCCAATGCTTGGTGTAGGTTCCGTTGAGGTAGAAGGCGCCATACTCATTGAAGCTTGAGTGTACGAGCCATAGGTCCTGGAAGAGTACTTGGCATACTTGTAGTCATCTTGTACTTGTCGCTCTGCCTTGGTAGCTTGGTGCACTAGCTCGAGGAGGTTGGAGTAAGGTTGGAAGTCGGCGATCTTCTTGATAGGGTGGTTGAGGCCATTCAAGAAACATGTCGTGGTTTGCTCCTCATCTTTTGTGACATCGGCATGTATCATTGCAATCTCAGTTTCCTTGTAATACTCTTCGACGGACTTGGTGCCTTGTTTGAGGAGTTGCAATTTCTTGAAGAGGTCGCGGCTATAGTACATAGGTACAAAGTGCAGTCGCATGACATCCTTCATTTGATTCCGTGTGGTGATAGGTGGTTCACCTTTCTCTCGGTGTTGCTTGATAACTTGCTCCCACCAATTGAGGGCATACTCTTGGAACTCAAGTGATGCCATGCCAATCTTCTTTTACTCTTCATAATTGTGTAGAGGAAATATCTTGTCGACCTTCAATGCCCATGAAAGGTCCGTGTCGTCGGAGAACTTATGCATGGTGAACTTTAGCTTGCCGTAGTGTTACTCTTCAACGTGTGTGGGTTAATTGTGATTTTGATGACACTCTTGCAGTGGTGGAGGTGCTTGAACCTCTTGATCCTCGTGCTCCTCTTTATGAAATTGACGTGGAGGATGTGGAATTCTCGCATGGTTCCTCATCTCTTGGTGCTCCTCAAGGTGTGTAGCTTCTTCATGTCGCTCTCGTCGGAGGGCCTCTTCTTGTAGATGCACTTGGAGATTGTGCTCATTGACGGATTGTGTTGATTCAAGTAGAACACATCGGGCTTCAAGTGCTTGTTCCTCATGGTGTTGTCGCTCTTGTAAAAGGGCATCATCATCTTGATTCTCTTGGTGATCTTTGTGTATAGGAGCTTGCTCTTATTCCACTTGATCATTAGTTTGTCGACGTGGTCATTCACGTTCCCGGAGGCGGTCTTGTAAAACATTGCCTTGAAATGGGTTTTGTGAAGCTTGATGATCTTCATGGTCTTGGCGATGATGCGGACGATCTCGTGGGGGACTTGCATTCGAAGATGTGTCCGAAGAATATCGACTTGAATGGCGTCGTCTTGAGGATGACGAAGTGGTAGAAGAGCGATTGGCCATCATGGATCATAGGTCTTCCTTGAGAGATTCCATCATTGTGTCAAAGTAGTCTCTTGTACGTTGCTCGGATTGTCGCAAGTCAGTGACAAGTTAATCGATGCGGTCGCCCAATGCTTCATTCATTTGATGCAAAGCTCGTTTTGCAATGAATAGGTGATTCTTGGTGACGTAGTTGTTCGGGGTCCTCTTCTTGTTCCATGAAGAGTGGATTCAAAGACGTAGTTGGCCTATCCATCATCTCAAGCAAATATGTGAGTAGAAGAAAGGGAAGAACTAGAACAAATGTACCTTATCCGATGTTGAAGATGGAACAATGATCGCTCCATAATGTATTATGAAAATAGCACAATTGGTTCTGGATCTTGTCTATTCTGACACCTACACAAGTAAAGCTTTTGGAGTAGCTTGGTGAGGATTAGGGGTGGACTAACGAGCAGCTCGGCTTGTTAAGCTCATACTCGTTAAGCTCTTGCTCGTTAAGGCTCGGCTCGTTAAGCTCGTTAAGATTAACGAGCAGAAAACCCTGCTTGGCTCGGCTCGTTTGAAGCTCGTGAGCGCTTGCAAGCGCTCGTTAACAGATTATAATGTGTTACGATATACATAATGAATGTGTAGGTATGGTTTTCAAGATGAAATATGGTGACTACAAAAAGAAATGAAGTATTTTGTTGCCTCATATGTCGATAAGTTTAAATAGATGGGCTGAGGTGCTACAAAAAATTTGTCAGTAAGATGAAAATAAGTGTTGTGTTGTTACTAACGAGCTTAACGAGCTACTCGTGAAACTCGTTAAGCTTAACAAGCTAAAATCAATGATTGGCTCTGTTCATTAAGAAGCGAGCTACGAGCTTAATGAGTCGAACTATCGAGCGCTCATTAAGCTCGCGAGCTACGAGCTTTTGGTCCAGCCCTACTGAGGATGGTGGCACAAAATTTATGTGATTGTTAGCAAGATTAAATAATGTTGAAAAAGATTCACAAATTCGCAAGTGCAACAAGTAGACCAATAGCATGATGTGACATACGGAAACACATGCATGGGTAGATAAATGTGGTCATGCAACCAAGGAATGAACTCAAAATGTGGAATCCATGGAAAATGCTCTTGTTGCACAACACTAGAGGGACGCTAGCCCGATTGTTCAATAGGCAGATATGATACTTGTGCACAAACTACAAAGCAAAAATGCAACGACTTCCTATCCCAAGTATGCTATTATGTATGATGTTCCGCTGAGTTTCTCACAATGATCCAAGATGATCGAGTAAGGCAATGTTGTATGCAATATCGTATGATGCTATGGCACTTGCTTAAAAGCTCTTTGCTTATCTTTGTTGCTTAAAAGATTTTCTCTCTTTTAATATTTTTTCCTTTGGCCACTTATGCAAAATGCACAAACCAAGCTAGCAATTATGTATATGAGGGAACAAACTTGTACCACAAGAGATGATATCATGATACTAGGATGATATGGTATGTATGCAAGGGAAACGATGATCACTAACGTGCACAAGTAACGTTGCCGGCAATACTCAAATGGCTAGTCTCGATAGGAAAGTGACTCAAAATGGATCGGGGTTAGCAATGCAATGGCAAGGGAGAATGTACGAGGGTGCCATTCAGGTTAGCGCCCTTGCTTACGGTTGATGGTGTCAAAATGGTGAAGTGGTTATTGTTGATGACGATTCCATGGCGAAGATGAGCGGTTGTGATGTCGGTGTTGAACCGTCCCTAAGTAGCTGAAACACGTTAGGAAACGGGAACCACAACTCAAATTCTCAAAACAAAGGTCACTACTGGAATCAAGATCTTTGCCGTCAGCCAGCTCGTTGTTGTCAGCCAGCTGATGACAAAGAAGGTCCTTGCCATCAGCTTACAGAAAATTGATGGCAAAGAAAGAGCTGACAGTAAAGATCATGTTTGCCGTCAGCCAGCTCTTTGCCGTCCACTAGCGGATGGCATAGAAGCTTTGTCGTTTGCTAGCAGACGGCAAAGAGTGAGGGTGGCCCACTAATGAGTACCACCTAACGGCCAATTTCTTTGCCGTCTGCTAGCTGACGGCAAAGATTCTTTATCGAATGCTAGCAGACGGCAAAGAAAGTGGGCAACTAACGTCCGTTAGCTAGGCTCTTTGTCGTCTGCCAGCAGACGGCAAAGAGCTGTGACCTAAACTAAAAAGCGGACAGCCCCACCCCCTCTCTCTCCCCTCTCTCTCCCTCCCCTCATAACACTCGCGCTGCCGCCACCGTGCCCGAGCCGCCCCGGCCGCCCCGCCCTACCGTGCCGCCCCAGTGCCCCTCTCCTCCACCCCCACGGCCACCCCGCCCCGGCACCCCGAGCCGCCCCGGCGCCCCACTCCTCCACCCCCA
>NC_041393.1:387529142-387581467 GCF_002162155.2 Triticum dicoccoides | reverse complement strand
ATTTAGGCTTGGTTTAGTTTAGGTTTTGTTTCTGTTTTTTAGGTTTAGATTTAGTTTAGTTTAGGTTAAGTTTAGGTTAAGAAGAAAGATGAAAGATGAAAAAAAATAAGAAGAAGAAGAAGAAGAGGAGGAGGAGGAGGAGGAGGAGGAAGAAGAAGAGGAGGAGGAGGAGGAGGAGGAGGAAGAAGAAGAGGAGGAGGAGGAGGAGGAGGAAGAAGAAGAAGATTAGGGGTGCATCACCGACGAAACCGGGTCGAGGATCGGGGTCGACCGTGCTTCACCATACCTGAGGGCGCCCGGGGATGAGCGGGTTGGGGGGTTCCTCGGTGTCGATGGAACCCTAAATAGCAAGTATCATCGGTGTGATATACTTGTGGCCGTCAGTGTCGAACACTACATCCACGTCCCACAAGTGACGCCGGCGTCCGGTCTCCCACAACAACAGTTCTCAGCGTCGATGGCGGTCGAACACCATTGCGAATTTGTCTTGCAGCCTCTGCGATGACGATTAAAAGACAAGTGTTGAAACTTGAAACAGCCAAACTAACTCAAGTTGGTTTGGTTGTTTGAACTTTCAAAACTTGGCTTTAATCCTCATTGCAAAGGCTGCCAGACAAATTCGCCAAGGTGTTCGACCGTCATCGGCCACCAAAACTATTGTTGCGGGACGCCGGGCACTGGCATCACTTGTGGGATGTGGATCTAGTGTTCCGCACCGAACGCCACATGTATCTCACACCTATGATAATTGATATTTAGGGTTCCATCGATGCTGAGGAACCCCCTAACCCGCTCGTCCTGTTGTAAATATTTACTTAGGTTGACGGAAAAAACAAAATTGCTATGTTACTCATCTTTCGATTTAAATGTGTAGTTTTTTCGTCGCTGCGAGGTCTAGTGTTCGACGAGCTCCGCCCTTGCGTTCGTGGGTGAGCACAAATGTCATCTCCTCCCCCCCCCCCCCAATTTTCTCTGTTCCGGTCTTCGTGCCGATGAAACTTGCTAGCTATAGGTGTCTTCAATCATCAGTATGCGTGACCACTATGCATCTCCTGTTCTAAAGGGTTACATCTATAAATATGCATGCATTTTCATATTTATAACCATGATTCTTTTGAATTGTCCAACATTATCCATGGACAGCCCGAGTATGTGTAGATTGGGTTCATTTTCCCATATGCTCTGCTTCGGATCCGATGCAGAATTTCGTTAGTGCCTCCCTGTTATTCTTCGGGTACACATCCTCTCTGCTTATTTCCGAGACGTGTATCAAGAATACAGTGGGGAGGTGCTGCCGAAATTTTGCGTCGGATCCGGAGCAGAGCATGGGAAAACGAACCGAATCTACACATACTCGGGTGGGATTAGGACCTATCTTTACCTATTAGCGTCTAGGTTGCATGGACGTAATAAAAGTGACAAACTCCATTAACTGATGAATATATACATGTTGATTTATATATATATTTCTTATGTGACCAATAGCTAGGCAAGATGAGTGATCGTGCGTGGATGTACACCGGTCACACTAGTCAGAAAGACATGACCATTGAATGGTTAACAAAAACCAAGGGGTTTTTGAGAGCCGCATTTGCAAATGGTCAGAGGACAACATGGTGCCCCTATGCTGGGTGCAACAGAGGACAGAGGATGAAATGGGAAAACACCTGCAGAAGAGGGGTTTTACGCCAGATTATATGGTGTGGACATTTCATGGCGAGTCTGCCCAATGTGCCAGAGCTGAGGTGCTTCGTTGTTGCACCGACGAGCATGGTACAGGGATGCAAGACATGGAGCAAGACTTTGATGATGCTCGGGACTCGGATGATGAGATGGAGGAATCTGCAAATGCCTTCAATGAAATGTTGGAGTCTTCAAAACGTCCTCTCCACGAGCACACCAAGCTTTGTTAGCTGGATGCCATCTCACAAATAATGGCTCTGAAGGCTCAATTGAACTTGGGCAGAGAATGCTACGATGTAATGATGACAGTATTTGGATGTTTTCTACCCAAAGGCCATGTACTACCTGCAAACCTGTACCAGTCAGATAAAATCCCCCGTGCTCTTAAGATGCCCTATGAGAAGATACATGCCTGTGAGAAAGGTTGTGCCTTATTTAGGCTTCAGTATGCGGACTTGAGCTATTGTCCATTTGCAAGTCATTCAGGTATGTTGTGGTACACAACGATATGGGTGAGAAGACGCAGACCAAAATCCCTGTTAATGTTCTTCAGTATATGCAAATCATACCAAGACTTCGACGTCTTTTCATGGTCGAAGAGATGGCTAGACAAATGACATGGCACAAAATGGGTAAAAGAACCCAACTAGATGTAGATGGGAAGCTGGTGAGGGTGCACACATCGTACAGTGAAGCATGGAAGCAATTCAATGCATTACATGATGACAAAGCGGCAGATCCAAGGCATCCTCGAGTCGGCATCAGCATGGATGGGTTCAGTGTGTTTGGTCTGGCTGCAGCCCAATACAGTTGTTGGCCCGTATTTGTCTTTCCACTCAATCTCCCCCCGGACAGATTATGCAAAGAAAAAACAGTTTCCTGACATTGATAATTCCAGGGCCCAACTATTCGGGGAAGAATATGAATGTGTACATGAAGCCGCTAAAGAACGAACTGCAAGAAGCCTGGGATAATGGGTTCAAGACATACGACGCCTTTAGCAAACGGAACTTCATAATGTGTGTCTGGTACATGTACTCAATGCATGACCTATCGATGTATGCGCTATTCGTTGGCTGGTGTGTGCATGGAAGCTTCCCGTGCCCCACATGCAAGGGAGCTCTTTAATTTTGTTGGCTTCAGGCCAGTCGCAAGTTTTCTTGCTTCGACATGCATAGAAAGTTCCTGGATCCTCGCCATAAGTTCAGGAAAGACAAGAAAAACTTCATCAAAGGCGGAGTTGTCAAAACTCTGCACCACCTGCGTTGATAGGCCGAGAGACCCTGGATCAGTTAAACGCTCTCGAGCTAGATCCAGAGCGTCCAGGGTATTTCAAGGGGTATAATTCGAAAACGCCTGGACTCACAAGACATGCATGTGGGATCTGCCTAACTTCAAAGACCTCCTTTGCCCACACAACATCAACGTGATGCACACTGAGAAGAATATCACCGAGGAACTTTTTGGTACATTGTTCGGCATAGATGGGAAGTCAAAGTATAATACTAAGGCTAGAGTCGATCTGGCAGCGCTATGTCATAGACCGTTACAAAACATGCAACCACCAAAAGGAAAGCAGAACTGGACAAAGCCAAAGGCATGGTTTAATCTTGGAAGGCTAGCTATGAGGGAAATTGTCTTGTGGGTGCAAAAGGATTTGATGTTCCCTGATGGGTATGCAACAAATCTAAAGAGGGGAGCGAGTCTTAATAAATTGAAGATATTTGGTCTCAAGAGTCATGAGCGGGTAATGCCGGTGATGTTGCATGGCTTCATCCCTGAGGATGAATGGCTAGTACTGGCAGAGCTGAGCTATTTCTTCCGCATTCTTTGTGCGAAAGAACTATCGCTTGGCCTGCTAGAAGAAATGAAAGAGTTGGCGCCGGAGTTGATATGCAAGTTAGAGAAGATCTTTCCGTTGGGCTTCTTTAATCCAATGCAGCACTTGCTTTTGCATATCCCAACCAAGGCAAGATTGGGGGGTGCAAAATCATTGGTGCTATGCAACTGAGAGGATGCAGAAGACGCTACGAGCAAAATGTAAAAATAAACGTAGAATTGAAGCATCGATGGCTAAGGCATTCATTATTGAGGAGGTGGCAAACTTCATGACAACACACTACGAAGCCAAAAATCGTCATTTGCATAATCTGGAGCCTCGCTACAATGCTGACGACCCTAAAAAGGGTGGATCCAACCTCAACCTATTCAAAGGAGATCTCACACCAGCCGGTGCTTCTAATTCCTTAATGTTGGATTTCAAAGAATGGCGGATCATTTCGTTGTATATCTTCACCAACCTAACAGAAGTGTGGCCGTAAATCGAGTAAGTTCTCGGTACATTCTTTTGCAAATTCTAATTCCTTTGAACTGCTCTTACTCCCGGATAAATTTGATACAATTGATACATCACCAAATTCTCGTATGGAGCGGTGATCCAAAAGGATTTCGTCGAAGAGTATGAGCTTATGGCAAAGCATGGAGGCGGCTATCCCGGTTTCATCTCTTAGTTCAAACAAATGGTAATTTCCATTAGACCATTTCATTTCTTCATATAATTTATGGCTAATTCAACAATCCCTTTCGTATTAAACTTGTAGGCTAATTCAGAGTTAATGGACGCCGAATTGAGACAAGTCACTAATGGTTTCGACTTTAAGGTCCGTTCATTTGACAAATACGACATCAACGGGTATCGCTTTCGTACCTATGGCAAAGAGTTATCTATGGCCGACCGAAAGTCTACAAATTGTTGTGTCTCTGCTATCGGCGAAGGAGATACCGAGTATTATGGTTGAAGCAATTTATGAACTTCAATTCTATGGTGCAAACCCACCAAACGTCGTAGTCTTCAAATGTTATTGGTTCCAGCCGAAGGAGACTAGAAGGACTCATGAACACTTAGGGCTAGTGGAAATCAAACAAAGCACCCATTTGGATGTTCCCGATGTCTATATTATGGATCAACAGGCAACCCAAGTTTTCTATCTACCGTGGGCCTATCAAAGTGATCCAAATCTCAATGGTTGGGATGTCGTTTATGAAGTGCCACCACGTGTTAGACCACCTCCCCCCAATGAAGAGGGTTATGAACCTCACATTAACCCAGACACATATGAAGGAGAATTCTTCCAAGAAACACGTCTTTCCAAAAAATGTTTCAAGAACCGTTCTACTTCACCCTAGAACATTGAAGTAGACAGCGATAGTGAACCCGACTTCACCCCTGAGCTGGAACAAGAAGAGCCTGAACTAGAAGAGGTTACTACTGCGAATGACCTGTCAATGCTTGAGCGATTACGTAAAGGTGGCCTTCCACATGATGATGTATTTATTAATGATTTTGATGAGCACGTCATTACTGATTGTGATGATGATGATGCATTTATTGATCCCGGAGCATTTATTGAACCCGACGATCCATATTATTATTAGGTATTCAATTTTTTTCTGTTATACTTGATTTATATAGTTACTTGTATGATTGTATGATTTATGTAGTTACTTGTATAATTTTCTTACTTTGTATGACTGTTTCTTATACATAGTGCCATGGTCTTGATGTCCGTCCCCGTCGGCCCTCGCCCACTTTATGGTTCGGGTGTGGTAAATTCTCTTTCATAACTATTTGTTGCATTTCACATTTATGACAATTATGACCATCAAGTTGACATGGAGATATTTTAATCTAGGAGGTATGTGAACTGGAATTTGAAACTGGCCCTCTTGTCGAGAAGTTAAATTTAGTTGAAAAAGAAAATGAGTATTTGAAAGAAAAAATTAAAAGAATTGAAGAAGAGAAGATGACATTGGAGTTGTATGTTGTCGATGTCGTCGATGGTCACAAGATGAAGATGGATGCAATGCGCTTGAAGATGGATGCAATGCGCTTGAAGATTAAGAAGATTAGAAAATATGCCATTGATTATGAGGCTTGGTATCATTATGTCGTTGGATTAATTGTTACCTTAGTTGCGATCTTCATCGCATTTGTTGTGATGAGGGTAAGTTTTCCCTAGTGTTTTGCTTAACAAATGCATACTTAGCTTACTTTCCTCCTAAATGGCATAACGACCTAAGTTAGACAAAAAATGAGCTATACTTAGCTTCTTCAATTCATTTATGACATACTTAGCATACTTAGGTCAAAAATGGCATGATAATCTTTGTTACCTCCAAAATGATATAGACTTAGCTTATTTTCCTTGAAAATGACATAATAACCTTACTAAGCTCCAAAATGACCTATTTACCTAGCTTAGCTCTAAAATGACCTACACTTAGCATTTTTACCTATCTTAGCAATAAAATGGCATTTTTACCTACCTTAGTTAGAAGAAGAAGAAGATAAATAAGAGGAGAGGAGAAAAAGAAAGAGAAGAAAAAAAATCTTCTTCTTCTTTTTCTTCTTCTTCTAACTAGTCATCTTCTTCTTCTAACTTTCTTCTTTCCCAATTTGCAGATTTGCTTTCGATGAGGAAGCTTGCGTTGATGGAGTCTACTCTTCTCTTTATGCTTCCTTCTTGTTTTGATTTTGTAGGATGAATAATGTGAAACTTGCTACCTATATATGTATGTATGGATGAAACCATTGTATGCTTGTTGTTGGATATGCTAGCTAGCTATATATGTTGCATATGGACTTTTGATTTGCTATGTATATGTGTTGGATGATCATATCCATATGGAAGGGATATGATTTGGTATGTATATGTGTTGGTATGCTTGTCGAAAGTATTTTCATATGTATATATATATATATATCCGTGAAATTGAATGAATTTAAGAAAAAACAGAAAAAACAGGGGCTATATGCCATCAGCCAGCGGACGGAAAATATGCCACGTGTCAGCTACCTGTGCAACCTGGGGGCAATAGGCTGGCTATTTGGATGCTTTGCCGTCTGCTGGCGGACGACAAAGACCATTGCATCTTTGTCGTCAGCCAGCAGACGGCAAAGCATCCAAATAGCTAGCCCCCCAGGTGCTGCCACATGGCCCGCTATGTCGTCCGTTGGCAGACGGCAAATATGCAAAGGTCTTTGCCATCCGCCAGCTGATGGCAAAGCACGCCGTTAACCCCCTAATAGACCTAACCTGGCACGTGTGCCGTCCAGGCTCGTTGTCGTTCGCTGACGGACGACAAAGACCATTTCATCTTTGTCGTCCGCCAGCAGACGGCAAAGAACCCTTTGCCGTAGCTTATTCAGCCGGACCTATTGCCATCTGCTGGCGTACGGCAAAGCCCTTTGTCGTCCGCCAGGCATGCCTTTGCCGTCAGCCATGGCTAACGACAAAGTGCCTGATTCCTATAGTGGGTGCCAAAATTGTCGGAGGTGGTAGCGGAAAACGGTGGTGGCATATGGAAATGTGGAGTCGGCTATGCTAAAATGCAATGATGGGTAATTGGAGTGGCGGTGCGGGAGAAGAAGTGGTGGCTAAAAATTTTTGGCAGGAAAATTCTAGTTTCTTCAAGAAAGGTCGGACGTCCGGTAGTGGACGGACGACCAGTGGCTGTTGGACATCCGGTAAACGTTGGATGTCCGGTGCTTGGGCGATTTCGGGCTGCGGGGTAAACTTGAAGAACTCATGGGAAAAAGAAAATTTAGGGTCAAAATTGCTCAAGTTTTATGGATGGAAGTGATGGGAAGGATGAAGGAGACCTAGATCCACCTAAAACACATCGATCCATGGATCAAATCCAACAAAACTTCATCAAACCAACAAATCACAAAAAAAATGGTATGGCTATTTTTGTGAGAATTTTCGAAATTGGACAAAACACACAAAGTTAGGCTAGAAACGGGGGCAGGGACTCCAAATTCATGATCAACCATGGCTCATGATACCAAGATGTTGTAGGGTGGAACCCTAAGGGGCGATCTTTCATGATTTGGAGGGGGATACCTGAAGAACACGAAGAACACAAAGAACACAAGGGGAAACACAAGAGAAAACACTCAAATTGACTTGATCCAATCACACATGTGCTAGATCCACATACACAAAGAGGTAACAAAGATCCAAGTACAACAAAGGAGGGTACGAAGGTAACAAGTTATTCCCAATTCTATGAGGAAAGAGGTCATGAATCCACTAGGGGATCTTCCCACAAGGGGGTCTTGAATCCACTTGGGGGATCTTCTCCTAGGAGGCCTTGGTCTCCAATGGAGTAGGGGTACAAGTGGATGAGCAAGGCTCTATCTCTAAAATGAGCTATCACAATGCTCACCCTAAAATGTTGGGGGAGAAGGAGTATATCTATAGCCCTATATAGTGTGTGAATAACTTTGAAAGATGGTCGTGGATGAAGCCAATCCGACGGTGCAGAGATGACAAATCCGAGCACTACTGGCCGTTGGATATCATCTACACTCCACCAGATTCTGCCACATGTACAATCTAGAAGACTCCATGGTTGAACTTAAGCATAATGCACAAACCTCAAAACACAAGCACTTATCATTGTTCTAGAATCTTCCGTATCATAATTTGTTGGAAATATGCCCTAGAGGCAATAATAAAAGTGTTATTATTATATTTCCTTGTTCATGATAATTGTCTTTTATTCATGCTATAACTGTATTATCCGGAAATCGTAATACACGTGTGAATACATAGACCACAATATGTCCCTAGTGAGCCTCTAGTTGACTAGCTCGTTGTGATCAACAGATAGTCATGGTTTCCTGGCTATGGACATTGGATGTCGTTGATAACGGGATCACATCATTAGGAGAATGATGTGATGGACAAGACCCAATCCTAAGCCTAGCACAAAGATCGTGTAGTTCGTTTGCTAGAGCTTTGCCAATGTCAAGTATCTCTTCCTTTGACCATGAGAGCGTGTAACTCCTGGATACCGTAGGAGTGCTTTGGGTGTATCAAACGTCACAACGTAACTGGGTGACTATAAAGGTGCACTACAGGTATCTCCGAAAGTATCTATTGTTTTATGCGGATCGAGACTGGGATTTGTCACTCCGTGTAAACGGAGAGGTATCTCTGGGCCCACTCGGTAGGACATCATCATATGCGCAATGTGACCAAGGAGTTGATCACGGGATGATGTGTTACGGAACAAGTAAAGTGACTTGCTGGTAACGAGATTGAACAAGGTATTGGATACCGACGATCGAATCTCGGGCAAGTAACATACCGATAGACAAAGGGAATTGAATACGGGATTGATTAAGTCCTTGACATCGTGGTTCATCCGATGAGATCATCGTGGAACATGTGGGAGCCATCATGGGTATCCAGATCCCGCTGTTGGTTATTGACCGGAGAACGTCTCGGTCATGTCTGCATGTCTCCCGAACCCGTAGGGTCTACACACTTAAGGTTCGATGACGCTAGGGTTATAAAGGAAGTTTGTATGTGGTTACCGAATGTTGTTCGGAGTCCCGGATGAGATCCCGGACGTCACGAGGAGTTCCGGAATGGTCCGGAGGTAAAGATTTATATATGGGAAGTCCTATTTTGGCCACCGGAAAATGTTCGGGATTTTTCGGTATTGTACCAGGAAGGTTCTAGAAGGTTCCGGAGTGGGGCCCACCTGCATGGGGGGACCCACATGAACGTGGGTAGTGGGGGCAAGGCCCCACACCCCTGGTCAAGGCGCAACAAGATCCCCCCTTAGAAGGAATAAGATCATATCCCGAAGGGATAAGATCAAGATCCCTAAAAAGGGGGGATAACAATCGGTGGGGAAGGAAATGATGGGATTTCTTTCCTCCCACCTTGGCCAACGCCCCAATGGACTTGGAGGGCAAGAAACCATCCCCTCCACGCCTATATATAGTGGGGAGACGCATGGGAGCTTTAGACGAAGTTCTGGCGCAGCCCTTCCCCTCTCCCAAGTCTTCCTCCTCTCCCGCGGTGCTTGGCGAAGCCCTGCAGGATTGCCACGCTCCTCCACCACCACCACGCCGTTGTGCTGCTGTTGGATGGAGTCTTCCTCAACCTCCCCCTCTCTCCTTGCTGGATCAAGGCGTGGGAGACGTCACCGGGCTGTACGTGTGTTGAACGCGGAGGTGCCGTGCGTTCGGCACTTGATCATCGGTGATTTGAATCACGACGAGAACGACTCCTTCAACCCCGTTCACTTGAACGCTTCCGCTTAGCGATCTACAAGGGTATGTAGATGCACTCTCTTTCTACTCGTTGCTGGTCTCTCCATAGATAGATCTTGGTGACACGTAGGAAAATTTTGAATTTCTGCTACGTTCCCCAACAGTGGCATCATGAGCTAGGTCTATTGCGTAGATTCTTTGCACGAGTAGAACACAAAGTAGTTGTGGGCGTTGATTTTGTTCAATATGCTTACCGTTACTAGTCCAATCTTGTTTCGACGGTATTGTGGGATGAAGCGGCCCGGACCGACCTTACACGTACTCTTACGTGAGACAGGTTCCACCGATTGACATGCACTTGGTGCATAAGGTGGCTAGCGGGTGCCAGTCTCTCCCACTTTAGTCGGAACGGATTCGATGAAAAGGGTCCTTATGAAGGGTAAATAGCAATTGGCATATCACGTTGTGGTCTTGCGTAGGTAAGAAACGTTCTTGCTAGAAACCCATAGTAGCCACGTAAAACATGCAACAACAATTAGAGGACGTCTAACTTGTTTTTGCAGGGTATGCTATGTGATGTGATATGGCCAAGTAGAATGTGATGAATGATATGTGATGTATGAGATTGATCATGTTCTTGTAATAGGATTCACGACTTGCATGTCGATGAGTATGACAACCGGCAGGAGCCATAGGAGTTGTCTTAATTTATTGTATGACCTGCGTGTCATTGAACAACGCCATGTAACTTACTTTACTTTATTGCTAAACACGTTAGCCATAGAAGTAGAAGTAGTCGTTGGCGTGACAACTTCATGAAGACACGATGATGGAGATCATGATGATGGAGATCATGGTGTCAAGCCGGTGACAAGATGATCATGGAGCCCCGAAGATGAAGATCAATGGAGCTATATGATATTGGCCATATCATGTCACAACTATATAATTGCATGTGATGTTTATTATGATTATGCATCTTGTTTACTTAGGACGACGGTAGTAAATAAGATGATCCCTTACAAAATTTCAAGAAGTGTTCTCCCCTAACTGTGCACCGTTGCTACAGTTCGTCGCTTCTAAGCACCACGTGATGATCGGGTGTGATTGATTCTTACGTTCACATACAACGGGTGTAAGACAGTTTTACACAGCGAAAACACTTAGGGTTAACTTGACGAGCCTAGCATGTACAGACATGGCCTCGGAACACGGAGACCGAAAGGTCGAGCATGAGTCGTATAGTAGATACGATCAACATGAAGATGTTCACCGATGATGACTAGTCTGTCTCACGTGATGATCGGACACGGCCTAGTTGACTCGGATCATGTGATCACTTAGATGACCAGAGGGATGTCTATCTAAGTGGGAGTTCATAAGATGAACTTAATTATCCTGAACATAGTCAAAAGACCTTTTTGCAAATTATGTCGTAAGCTCGCGCTTTAGTTCCACTGTTTTAGATATGTTCCTAGAGAAAATATAGTTGAAAGTTGATAGTAGCGATTATGCGATCAGTAGAAAGCTTATGTCCTTAATGCACCGCTCAGTGTGCTGAACCCCAACGTCGTTTGTCGATGTTGCGAACATCGGACATACACGTTTTGATAACTACGTGATAGTTCAATTAAATGGTTTAAGTAGAGGCACCAAAGACGTTTTCGAAACATCGCGGAACATATGAGATGTTTCGAGGGCTGAAATTGGGATTTCAGGCTCGTGCCCACGTCAAGAGGTATAAGACCTCCGACGATTTTCTTAGCCTACAAACTAAGGGAGAAAAGCTCAATCGTTGAGCTTGTGCTCAGATTGTCTGAGTGCAACAATCACTTGAATTGAGTGGGAGTTGATCTTCCAAATGAGATAGTGATGTTTCTCCAAAGTCATTGCCACCGAGCTGCTAGAGCTTCGTGATGAACTATAACATATCAGGGATAAATAAGATGATCCTTGAGGTATTCACGATGTTTGACACCGCGAAAGTAGAAATCAAGAAGGAGCATCAATTGTTGATGGTTGGTGAAACCACTAGTTTCAAGAAGGGCAAGGGCAAGAAGGGATACTTCATGAAACGGCAAATCAGCTGCTGCTCCAGTGAAGAAACCCAACGTTGAACCCAAACCCGAGACTAAGTGCTTCTGTAATAAGGGGAACAGTCACTAGAGCAGAATTACCCTAGATACTTGGTAGATGAGAAGGCTGGCAAGGTCGATAGAAGTATATTGGATATACATTATGTTAATGTGTACTTTACTAGTACTCCTAGTAGCACCAGGGTATAAGATACCGGTTCGGTTGCTAAGTGTTAGTAACTCGAAATAAAAGCTACGGCATAAACGGAGACTAGCTAAAGGTGAGCTGACGATATGTGTTGGAAGTGTTTCCAATGTTGATATGATCAAGCATCACGCGCTCCCTCTACCATCGAGATTTGGTGTTTGCGTTGAGCATAGACATGATTGGATTATGTCTATCGCAATATGGTTATTCATTTAAAGAGAAAAATGGCTACTCTATTTATTTGAATAATACCTTCAATGGTCTTGCACCTAAAATGAATGGTTCATTGAAATCTCGATCGTAGTGATACACATGTTCATGCCAAAAGATAGTAATGATAGTACCACCTATTTGTGGCACTGCCACGTAAGTCATATCGGTATAAAATGCATGAAGAAGCTCCATGTTGATGGATCTTTGGACTCACTCATTTTTGAAAAGTTTGAGACATACGAACCATGTCTATTGGTATATATGCATGAAGAAACTCCATGCAAATGGACCGTTTGAACTCACTTGATTTTGAATCACTTGAGATATGCAAATCATACCACATGGGCAAGATGACTGAAAAGCCTCAGTTTCAGTAAGATGGAACAAGATAGCAACTTGTTGGAAGTAACACATTTTGATGTGTGCAGTCCAATAAATGCTGAGGCATGCAGTGAATATCGTTATGTTCTTACTTCACAGATGATTCGAGTAGATGTTGAGAATATTTACTTGATGAAACACAACTCTGAATTATTGAATGGTTCAAGTAATTTCAGAGTGAAGTAGAAGATCATTGTGATAAGAGGATAAAATGTCTATGATACGATCATAGAGATGAATATCTGAGTTACGAGTTTTGGCACACAATTAAGACATTCTGGAAATTGTTTCATAATTAATACCGCCTGGAACACCATAGTGTGATGGTGTGTCCGAACATCATAGTTGCACCCTATTGGATATGGTGCGTACCATGATGTCTCTTATCGAATTACCACTATCGTTCATGGGTTAAGCATTAGAGACAACCACATTCACTTTAAATAGGGCACCACGTAATTCCGTTGAGATGACACCGTATGAATTATGGTTTAGAGAAACCTAAGTTGTCGTTTCTTAAAGGTTTGGGGCTGCGATGCTTATGTGGAAAAGTTTCAGGATTGATAAGCTCGAACCCAAAGCGGATAAAATGCATCTTCATAGGACACCCAAAACAGTTGGGTATACCTCCTGTCTCAGATCCGAAAGCAATAAGGGATTGTTTCTAGAATCAGGTCCTTTCTCGAGGAAAAGTTTCTCTCGAAAGAATTGAGTGGGAGGATGGTGGAAACTTGATGAGGTTATTGAACCGTCTCTTCAACTAGTGTGTGGCAGGGCACAGGAAGTTGTTCCTGTGGCACCTACACCAATTGAAGTGGAAGCTTATGATATTGATCATGAAACTTCGGATCAAGTCACTACCAAACCTCGTGGGATGACAAGGATACGTACTACTTCAGAGTGGTACGTAATCCTGTCTTGGAAGTCATGTTGCTGGACAACAATGAACCTACGAGCTATGGAGAAGCGATGGTGGGCCCGGATTCTGATAAATGGCTCGAGGCCATAAAATCCGAGAACGGATCCATGACTTTGGAAGAAATACTTGATGGTCGTAAGACCATTGGGTACGGATGGATTTTAAAAGGAAGACAGACAATGATGGTAAGAATTACCATTAAGAAAGCTCGACTTGTCGTTAAGATGTTTTCCGACAAGTTCAAGGAGTTGATTGTGGTGAGGTTTTCTCACTCGTAGCGATGCTAAGAGTCTGTTGGAATTGGATTAGCAGTTACTGCATTATTTATGAAATCTTGCAGATAGGATGTCAAAACATTGTTTCCTCGACAATTTTCTTGAGGAAAGGTTGTATGTGATACAACCGGAAGGTTTTGTCAATCCCGAAAGATGCTAATAAGTATGCAAAGCTCCAGCAATCCTTCTAAGGACTGGAGTGAGCATCTCGGAGTTGGAATGTATGCTTTGATGATGATCAAAGATTTTGGGTTTGTACATAGTTTATGAGAAACTTGTATTTCCAAAGAAGTGAGTGGGAGTACTATAGAATTTCTGATGAATATATGTTGATCAGAAATGATGTAGAATTTCTAGAAAGCATATAGGGTTATTTGAAAGGTGTTTTTCAATAGAAAACCTGGATTAAGCTACTTGAACATTGAGCATCAAGATCTATAAGGATAGATCAAAATGCTTAATAGTACTTTCAAATGAGCACATACCTTGACATGATCTTGAAGGTGTTCAAGATGGATCAGTCAAAGAAGAAGTTCTTGCCTGAGTTGTAAGGTACGAAGTTAAGACTTAAAGCTCGACCACCGCAGAAGAGAGAGAAAGGACGAAGGCCGTCCCCTATGCTTCAGACGTAGGCTCTATAGTATGCTGTGCTGTGTACCGCACCTGAAGTGTGCCTTGCCATGAGTCAGTCAAGGGGTACAAGAGTGATCCAAGAATGGATCACAGGACAGCGGTCAAAGTTATCCTTAGTAACTAGTAGACTAAGGAATTTTTCTCGATTATGGAGGTGGTAAAAGAGTTCGTCGTAAAGGGTTACGTCGATGCAAGCTTAACACCAATCCGGACAGCTCTGAGTAGAGATACCGGATACATATAATGGAGCAACAATTTAGAATAGCTCCAAGTAGAACAGTTATTTGGATTAGCTCCAAATAGAGCGTGGTAGCTACATCTAGGAGATGACATAGAGATTTGTAAAACACACACGGATCTGAAAGGTTCAGACCCGTTGACTAAAACCTCTCTCACAAGCAACATGATCAAACATAAAACTCATTGAGTGTTAATCACATAGTGATGTGAACTAGACTACTGACTCTAGTAAACTCTTGGGTATTAGTCACATGGCGATGTGACCTGTGAGTGTTAATCACATGGCGATGTGAACTAGATTATTGACTCTAGTGCAAGTGGGAGACTGTTGGAAATATGCCCTAGAGGCAATAATAAAAGTGTTATTATTATATTTCCTTGTTCATGATAATTGTCTTTTATTCATGCTATAACTGTATTATCCGGAAATCATAATACACGTGTGAATAAATAGACCACAATATGTCCCTAGTGAGCCTCTAGTTGACTAGCTCGTTGTGATCAACAGATAGTCATGGTTTCCTGGCTATGGACATTGGATGTCGTTGATAACGGGATCACATCATTAGGAGAATGATGTGATGGACAAGACCCAATCCTAAGCATAGCACAAAGATCGTGTAGTTCGTTTGCTAGAGCTTTGCCAATGTCAAGTATCTCTTCCTTTGACCATGAGAGCGTGTAACTCCTGGATACCGTAGGAGTGCTTTGGGTGTATCAAACGTCACAACGTAACTGGGTGACTATAAAGATGCACTACAGGTATCTCCGAAAGTATCTATTGTTTTATGCGGATCGAGACTGGGATTTGTCACTCCGTGTAAACGGAGAGGTATCTCTGGGCCCACTCGGTAGGACATCATCATATGCGCAATGTGACCAAGGAGTTGATCACGGGATGATGTGTTACGGAACGAGTAAAGTGACTTGCCGGTAACGAGATTGAACAAGGTATTGGATACCGACGACCGAATCTCGGGCAAGTAACATACCGATAGACAAAGGGAATTGAATACGGGATTGATTAAGTCCTTGACATCGTGGTTCATCCGATGAGATCATCGTGGAACATGTGGGAGCCATCATGGGTATCCAGATCCCGCTGTTGGTTATTGACCGGAGAACGTCTCGGTCATGTCTGCATGTCTCCCGAACCCGTAGGGTCTACACACTTAAGGTTCGATGACGCTAGGGTTATAAAGGAAGTTTGTATGTGGTTACCGAATGTTGTTCGGAGTCCCGGATGAGATCCCGGACGTCACGAGGAGTTCCGGAATGGTCCGGAGGTAAAGATTTATATATGGGAAGTCCTATTTTGGCCACCGGAAAATGTTTGGGATTTTTCGGTATTGTACCGGGAAGGTTCTAGAAGGTTCCGGAGTGGGGCCCACCTGCATGGGGGACCCACATGAACGTGGGTAGTGGGGGAAAGGCCCCACACCCCTGGTCAAGGCGCAACAAGATCCCCCCTTAGAAGGAATAAGATCATATCCCGAAGGGATAAGATCAAGATCCCTAAAAAGGGGGGATAACAATCGGTGGGGAAGGAAATGATGGGATTTCTTTCCTCCCACCTTGGCCAACGCCCCAATGGACTTGGAGGGCAAAAAACCAGCCCCTCCACGCCTATATATAGTAGGGAGACGCATGGGAGCTTTAGACGAAGTTCTGGCGCAGCCCTTCCCCTCTCCCAAGTCTTCCTCCTCTCCCGCGGTGCTTGGCGAAGCCCTGCAGGATTGCCACGCTCCTCCACCACCACCACGTCGTTGTGTTGCTGTTGGATGGAGTCTTCCTCAACCTCTCCCTCTCTCCTTGCTGGATCAAGGCGTGGGAGACGTCACCGGGCTGTACGTGTGTTGAACGCGGAGGTGCCGTGCGTTCGGCACTTGATCATCGGTGATTTGAATCACGACGAGAACGACTCCTTCAACCCCGTTCACTTGAACGCTTCCGCTTAGCGATTTACAAGGGTATGTAGATGCACTCTCTTTCTACTCGTTGCTGGTCTCTCCATAGATAGATCTTGGTGACACGTAGGAAAATTTTGAATTTCTGCTACGTTCCCCAACATAATTGCCCAAAAAAATTCTAGATGAATTGCCATTATTTGTTTTTACTTTATGTTATACAACACACAATTCATGAATCTTAAAATAGATTAGCTTTTTTATAAAAACTAATTGATTTTGAATGAGATGAATTATAAGAATTAAACAAACATCTAGATCATGCATATATGACTCAAAGTTTACATCCTATAGTGTGGTATTTATTCATAATTTGGTTGCCAAATCTCATGTGTGCAATGCACGTGTACCTTACTAGTATAGTCTAGAGGGGCGAAGGGGTACATGGGCTTCGGCCCGAGACACTGTGCACAGATAGGCCTCGGATGTCCGACCGTTACTGATCATCCGAGACCGTTACGAGAGTCCGGACGTCAGGTAATGCTCGGACTTCCAACATTTCAGCTCTGATCAGGTGGCACCATATATCCGGAGGCGGTCGGACGTCTGGTGCATCGGTCGTCCGGTGGACTTCGAATTTCTGTTGTTTTCTTCTGTGACGGATGTGCCAGATTTCTGGAGATGGCCGATTGTCCGGTGGTTGGAGCGTGTCGGACGTCCGATCCTTGTCGCTCGTCCGGCCACTGTAGCGCTCACTGGCTTGGCCTTCTGGCTGGTGGGACTTCCATGCGTTGGATGTTCGACGAGTTCTGATCGTCCGATGGCTGTAGATTCCTGTCAGCTCTTCCTCTTGGTCCTTGCACTCGGTGTCCTCGCCATCTTGTTCATTGTGTGTAGTTGCTCTGTGGTTTCCCTCCAGGTGGATGATCACACACAAGGTCTCTGCTTGAGGTAGTAGCCATGCCTCACATGTGGAATGTGTTAGTTCGGAGAGGAGCGAGTTCACCTTAGCTTTGATAGCCCTTGCCCGAGCTCTATTCATTGGTCGATGTGGTGTCATGGGAGACAAAGATAGGTCCATGGGATGACCATAGGATGCTCACATCAAGATCTCCACAATTTCATCCTGCCATGTTGTTTTTCCTTTCTTGAGTCCATCTTCTCATGCTTGTATGCTTGTATGATCACATGTTCACCTGTATGTATCTTGTATGCATGATTTTTATTACTGTGTTGAATTAGTTTCCTCGCGTTTCTATTTCTTTACTCTGATCTTTGTCAAATTTATCAGAGTTTGACAAATTTCTAAAAGTCCCCCATTCACCCCACTTATGGGAGTAAACCTGCACTTTCACCTTGCCGTCTCCTCGTATGTCCTCCAGTCTCCTCCTGAAGCTTCCAGGATCCCTTATGTCCAGAAAAAAATTGTCAAAAAGTTTCATAGCGTTTGAACTTCGTTTGGTACTGATTTTCTGAAAAACCAAAAACTGGCAAAAATAGCAACTCGCACTGGCACTAGGTTAATAGGTTAGTCTCAAAAAATGGTGCAAAATAGCATATAATTACATATAAAATATCCAAGATTGATACTATAATAGCATGGAACAAGAAAATATAGATACGTTGGAGACGTATCGGCACTCAACGCGTGCAAGAGGGTTGGCAATCCCCTTGTACTCGTCAATTGTAAGGATTAATTCTGATAGAGGGAGATATATAAATTTCAAAATTAAATAAATTGCAGCAAGGAAAATAGGGTTTTAGCAATATGATTTAGATGGACCCGGGGGCATAGCTTTCACTAGAGGCATCTCTCTTAAGAACATAGCAAATGATGGGTACACGAATTATTGTTAGGCAATTGATAGAAAAGTGCATAGTTATGATGTTATTCATGGCATGATCAGTACATGGGTATTACATTTGTGACAAGTAGACCGAACTTACTGACGCCTACTACTATTACTCCACTTCGAGAGCGCTTCTATGCTTGCCTCTTTACGTATTAAGTTCATGACAAACAGAGTAATGCATGATGTATGATGACATAATGTAGATAAAATAAGACCAACCAATATGATCAAACCTCGTCGTTTTACCCTCAGTAGCAACAATACTAATACGTGTCTCGCCGCTCCTCCTGTCACAGAGTAAGGACACTGCAAGATTGAACCTACCAGAAAGCACCTCTCACACTAAAGATAAATCAATCTAGCTGGCCAAACTAAACGGATAGATCGGAGAGAAATACAAAGCTATAATAATCACACATAATAAAGTTCAGAAATAACTCAATTACTTCCAATGAATCATAAACCCATAATTCATCGGATCCCAAAAAATGCACCCTAAAAGATTACATCAAATTGATCTACGAAGAAAATATTGTATTGAAGATCAGAGAGAGATAGAGAAAGAGATCTAGCTATTGCTATGGACCCTTAGGTCCTATAGGGAACTACTCACACATCATCATGGAGGCAGTAAGGTTGATGAAGAAGGCCTCCGTGATCGATTCTACCTATGGCAGATTATCAAAAAAGGCCTCCATATGGGATCGCGGGAGAACATGAACTTGCCACAGCGGAAGAATTGTTTCGTAGCTTCCTTTATTGGTTTTGAAATATTTTCGAAGCTTCTAGGGTCCCTCTAGAAAAAAATCACCAAAAATTCTTGTAGCGTTTAGACTCCGTTTGGTAGAGATTTTCTGTAAAACCAAAAAACATGCAGAAAACAGCAACTCGCACTAGGCACTAGACATTAGATTAATAGGTTAGTTCCAAAAATGATATAAAATGACATATGAAGTATATAAAATTGATAATATAATAGCATGAAATAATCAAAATTATAGATACATCCGAGACGTATCAATCGTGTGGAGGAAGAAGAAGGGGGAGGAAGAAGATAAACAGTGGCGACGCGTGTCTAACATTGGATATTTATCTGATGGCCTAAATCATAAGTGTCTGAACTAATACACGGATAACGCCTCCGGGTCGCACGCGCGTGCGGCTCCAAGGCGAACACACCTCCACCAAAAAAAACCTAACCACCGGGCATCTCTGGCTGCCGCCGCCGTCGGCGGTGGTGGTGGTGGCGGCGCCCTGGCCGTCGAAGGCGGTGAGGGCGAGGACGACGCACCCCTGTTCTTCCTTTTCGTGCGGAGAGGAGGAGCTGATGGGTCGCACACAGTTTGGCGTGGCGCCCAATCCGGCGAGGCGGCGGGTTCTTGCGGTGGTGGAGCGGCGGATCTGGGCGGTGGTGCGGCTGGCGGTGGTCTGGGTCTGGCTGGGCCGGAAGGGCCACGGCTGCAGCGCCCCGTGCGGCCATCTCGTGCTCTTCTCCGCCGCAGCGTGGCTCGTCGCGGCACTTGCGGGCGTGGCGGCCAGGGTCGCCTTCATTCTGCCGGCCTCTTCCAGTGGGACGGGCGGCCGGGGATGGCCGTTTGCGTGGGGGATGTTGGCCAGGTTTCGAATATGGGGGGTCCAGCCCAGTGGAGTTTCGGCACGGCTTCATGTCAACCTCCTCGGTCTGGCTGTCGACGAGTTCCAGTCTTCTTCTCGTTGATCTCTGCAGTCTGGCACATGATGCTACTGGAGATCTAGTCGATGCGATCGTGTGCCCCGGAATCGTCTACCTTTCGGTGATATGGGACGTGCCTTCGTATAGATTTCCATGGATCTAACAGAGTTGTAGAATGTCATGGTGGCTGCGATCGGAATTTGGTTGGTTGGTTGTGTTGAAGAGAACGTGCTCCCTGCGTGTCGGGTGCGCGGCGACTCGCAGCAGCAGCCTTGGGAAGCGGGGGTGGCAACACAGGTGGACTGCATCTTTGGTGGTGCTCGTCTAGTACTGAGTCTTGATTTGCAGGGTGGAAACCCCAGGTCCGGCCTTCATTCGTTGTGCCTAGCAATGGCCTTGTTGAAGGCATTGTTTTGGAAACTCGGTCTTTCTTCGGGGTGAAAACCCAAGATCTTCGATCGGTCGACGACAATGCTTGTGCATTGTTTCCTTCTTGGAGGCGTTGCTTTTGGAGAGCCTAGGTTGTAGTACGGGTGTTGTATTCGGTGGTGGTTGGAGTGCTTCTGTTGCGAGGTGTTGTACACCGTCACGGGGTCTTTGTTTTTATTTTCTCTATTGTTTATTTTGTTCTTCGTTGTGTGCATCCATGATGTCTTTGGATATCTGGTTGATGCAGAGGCTGTTTGTAATTGATATCTTCGTGATATTAATATATTTTTTTTTCGAAAAAAATTGTAACGCGAATCGTTTTTTCGAAAAACATATTTCCAATATATTACAAAAAAGGACATGATCAGTTGGGTGAGGCATCAGTTCTAAGAATTGATCTAGCTCGGCCAGGTTGTTCTATAACAAATCAAAGAATGAGAGAGGGAGAGAGATGAAGTAGAATCAACGCAAATTTTGTTGTCTGCATTACAGACATCTGCAGACAATCAGATCAAAAGGCGGAGAACTTGATGAGAAGGGCCCTTCACCAGAAAGACACGCAGTGGAAGCAAGCAATAGCATGCATGTGGTCAATAACCTTTTGAAGATTGGGATGCTCTCTCTCTCTCTCTCTCTCGTTTTTCCTTGTTTGAATGAATCTCTGGTTTGGACACGTCACAGATAAGCTAGCTACGCGAAGGGCTATGATGAATAGGCGCATGGATTTTCAGAGGAAGCTAAGAGCAACTGGCCAACATGTCCAATTGTTGCTTTCAATTATTTTTGGAGTCATCTTGCGTCCGCGACTTAATATTATTGTTCTTCTGTTGCAAGCTAGCTCCAATTATTATGACTTTCAGTTTCTTGTGCACCCCATGTGTATTTCAGGTGTCTCTCAGAACTAAGAAATGAAAAATGCCCCCTTAGGCTACTTCGCCAATTTCAGGGTGCCCGCAGTCAACCTTTCGAAACCTTCTTGCTTAATATACAGATTGGTTTTCTGAATGGAAGTGATATTACTTGACCAAAATAAATTGCATTTATATGTTTTGCACAAAAATGCAGGGGGTGGAATTGGTCTGCCTAGTGGCTACTGGTTCAGTGCTTCTACAAAGACAATGAAATATCAGTGCCAGTGGCATAGAAATACATAGTTCATGGATATGTGTGTTAACAGGTCAATGTCACAAAGTACTACAGTAGCCTGTAATTATTATTGCTTATGTTAGTTATCTTTGTGGCAATAACGTTTTTCTACGGCACAGGACTAGAACTAGGCATGGATGCTGTGCGACTGATTTGACCGGTGAGGCTAATTACTCACCATCTCTGATGTGAGTTAGCTCAAGCTCTAGCCTCCCTTTCTCCTTCTATTTTTGCTTAGATGGATAGCAATCCATCTATAGGTGAATTGACTAAACAAACAAGAGAGAGGACGATCTTTATTACCTTTGTACGAATTCTAGTCCTATTTCATGGAGTAGAGTCTAATGGAAACCTCATTCTCACACACCGATTACAAATTTGACGTGGATCGCATTGAACAGATCAGTTAATCATGCAATTTGCAGAGTACTGGAAATTTTAAAAATCAGTGTCTTCTTTTTGGTAACTTGAATGGCACCTCTTGAAATGGATTTTAGGTAGTGGGAAGATTGGAAACAAGGATTTCATAAGATGCAAGACTTTCGGATGAATTTTGTACGATTTTCACATGACATAGTTCGGTTTCTGCCATAGTCCGGAATGCTAAAATGCCCGAAGCCTGGAAGCGCCGACGCCCGATCGTGGAACTTTAATAGTGCATAGCACAAGCCTCTTTGGTCTTAAAACATCGCCACTAATTTCTAACACTAACCTCTAGGGGCACCATTAGTGGACTAAACTAAAGGTGATTATGGTTAATGAGGCCCATCAGAGGTGCTTGATTTAGGGGACCACTGTAGCAGCCGGGGACCTTTTTGTCAAAGCAGATTACGAAATGATTAGCACATAGCTTGAGTAAGGAGCAACACCAGGGCCAACACTGTTGAGGACGAGGGCCTACACTGATAGCCACTATCTCCATAATACAAAATAAAAACCGCGAGAAATCGATTCGATTTCAGCTGCTAGAGGGAGGAGGGAGCCTTTGAACACACACTGTGTGCTTAGTGCTCTGTATCACTGGTTGGTTAGGCTAAGCTAGTCCGGGAAGGTTAAGATGTCACCCTTTCTTGTAATGCAGTCCACTCTGCTTCCTTCTTCTTTGCTTGGCCCCATTTGCCACCATTGGGGCTCTCTTTGCAGCTTCCCCTTAGGGCAATGTGGCCCTCTACTGCTACTGCTAGCTAGCAGGGGCACCAGTGCCAATCAATCACTCTCTCCTATTCATACAACTTACTTTTTGTCAAGTGGTTTACTTTGTTTCATTTCATTTGAAACAAATTCAGAGTTCCTCATTTCATTTCACACGGACAGATCGATGAGAAAGTACCCGAAATAAATGAATACAGTCAGAACCTCATGGTCGTTTACGTGGATCAAATGCAACGGTTGAATTGCTTGCCTTGTCCTTGTTATGTTTTGCTTCTAGATGAACTGGTTGGTGTAGGACTAGATATGGACAATCTCGGCCATCTCATTGTGTTTGAAAAAAGAAAAAACTCAACATCTTGCTGCCTGCATGCCTTGATCACTCATTTAATCGCCTCACACTGTTGATTACCACTATCTAAAAAGTATGTACATACTGCTCATAGATGCTACACTGATCAGTAGCAACTGTGGAAGTGGCACATGGAGCTCTGTAGCAGAGATGAACAGCTCGCTGATCCCCTGAGCTGCAACTGCAAGCAATGACACTCTCTTTTTGTCTGTTAAGTGGGGCTGCACACCATGTACAAGCCCACACTGACTATCACAAATCAAGGTTGCTACATGCCAATACCATCCACGTCAATGGCTGTCATGGCACGAGCATGTATATATGCGGCTTCTTCTGTAAGCGAGCTGTAAAAGCTCGGTTAAATAGATTACAACTTTTCATACCTTTTTTGCGAGAAAGTTGGGAGTTGGGAAGCACACGTTGTACCACGAAAAGGCAGGGTTTTTGAAAGGTCGAAAGCTATTCTTCACTGGAACGAGCGGCGTCGGTACCGGTATAGGCATGCAGCATCCAGCATGTATATGACGGTAGAGACAGCTGCTGTGCCGTCCCCAAACGATCTTCACATCGCAGTATTGCATGGAGACAGGTCAAGCAACTACATGTACGATGCCATTGCATTTGCCTCTAAACTTGTCTTCGACTCCAACCCTTTGCTCAATTGAGATGATTCACGCCAGCAATTATTTGATCAAAATGTATGTCAATTGTCAAAGACAACTTTAGTCGTGGTCGAAATGCTAATGAAACCATCTCACGCCTTCATGGCTTGTTTGAGGAACCGGGTGAACTTTTAAACATAATTTGTGTTATCTTTTTTTTTCGAAAAGGTCCGGCCTCTGCATCAAGGGATGCACACAATTATTATTGTTATATTATTCAACAGGCCCCGACAAAATAAGTGCATGGATTAACCCAAAAGGTACCTGCATGGCAACTAGGGTCGCTACCTCTACAAACTTGATGATGTGCTCTGACCTCGCATCAACACACATCATCTAATCCGGCAACAGAGCACAAACCAATCTAGCAGACCCTCTACGCGCACCGAATGAGCACACTCTAAAATCAGCCGCCATCTTCTTCCGCCATCATATACATGAGTAGAAGTGCTTTCCACACCCAAAATAAATAAATGAAATAAGAATACATGAGTTGTAGTTGAGAGCAGCAATTTGGTGCCCAGTCTCATCTGCACCCCTGATGAAGAAAAAAATATCAAAAGATACTAGAAAACTAAAATAAAAATCTAATTCTTTTGCATGGTAGATAATTTGGTGCGTGATGTGCACTCCAACTTTCAGATCATTTGGATATCTGGGTAGCTTTTGGCAAAAAGACAAATTTAGGGTATGTAAAAATATTATATTTCATGTACTGTTCTGACACAAATTGCCTTTTTTGCTGAGCACTACTCGTATGTCCAAATTGTCTGGAATTTGGAGCGCGTCTCAAGCACCAAATTATCTATCATGCAAAAAAATGGATTTTTTTAATTTGTTTGAATTTTTTCTTGACCGGGTGTAAATGTGCATGGGCTCAGAAATGGATATTCGAGTAGTAGTTTCCTTTTTATTATGGAAAAGTATCTATTATTTTCTAACGATTTGTTACGACTAGTGTCGCCGGCAATTTCTGGTCTACATCAACGACTTTTCGGCCGCTACATCTACAAGCTCCTAGATTTAAACAAGTTTGTTCTGCCGAGGTGAAGACCCATAGGCGCAAACGAGTTTTGCTCACGGCAAGGAAGAAGACTACGGCATCCCAAGGATTTGAATGTATTTTTCAATTTCTGTAGGAGTTTTTGTTAGGGTATGTGCTATTTAATATACGGCCTTTGGCCTTTCTACAAAAAAAATATTTTTTTTTGATGATTTTTGTGATATATTACTAGACTTTTCATTTTGGCAGCATAGTACCAAAGTTTTTGAAACTTTTAGCGTACAACGGGACATGTTCTTGGAAAGGCCTAAATTGTTTTTTTCAGGGAATGGAAAGGCCTTAATGAAATCGCCGCCAAGATAGCGAGCCCAGCCCAGCGCGGGGCGGCCTAGCCCAAACAGATCCTCTGATCCGGACCCTTCGTCGGAAGCCTTGCACCAATCTTGAGGCACCCCCGCTGCCGCCTCTTCTCGCGCGCCGTGCGAAAACAAAACCCTGCCGTCTCCCTCTTCCCCCGCGGCGTATCTAGGGTTTTTTTACCTCCGCGCTCCGCCTGCCCACACGCGGTTCCGTCCAGAAGCTTCTAGACACTTCCAGTCGGAGGAGGAGCTCACGCCGCAGCAGCAGCCATGGCGTCCACCAAAGTCCAGCGTATCATGACCCAGCCCATCGTACGCTCCCCTATCCCCTCCTGTGCATATGCTCTCCTCCTCTTTTTGCATCTGTTTCCTAACGTTTTGGCGCTTTTGTTTCCCGCTGCTGCGATGGTTGGCGAATCCTTGGTGCGCGACGGCAGAACCTCATCTTTCGGTTCCTCCAGAGCGTAAGTGTTGGCTGAGGAGAAATAACAATTCGTCCACTTTTTTCCGCCTTACGTTTTAGGGTTGCGGACGGTTGGCTTGAGCTAATATGGTTCTAATTTTGGTGCAGAAAGCGCGCATCCAGATCTGGCTTTTCGAGCAGAAGGATATGCGGATCGAGGGTCGTATCATCGTAAGTTCCTACACCGATTTCTTGTTCAAATTGATAGAATTTAGCCTTACCAATCCCTCTGTGGTCGTACGCATGTGTGTTAAGTGTAATGTTACTGTGTATCTGCATACCATGTGGCTTTGAGGGTAAATTATTTCCATGTATTACTTGTGTCTAAGCAAGTGGGCGTGAATTGATTAATACTCTAATATAATGAACCGATAACTTAGCAGAACACATCTGTTGTTTGTTTTGTTAAAGGCCAACATGAAAATGTGTTGGCATCTTTTTCTCAAGAATTGGTAAACACTTGCAAACAAATCTGCATGCTCAACAGGAAAGTATTAATTAAGTGCCAAGTCGTGATGCCCCCCCACCCCCAATAGCTAGGTAATAGATCGGTTTTCCTCTTGCCTGTTCAAGAGGGACATAATCTAGTTTCAAGCCTTACTTTTTCAGTGTATATCTTTGTAACACTGAAACCAACCCTAATCGTCACCTTTAAAATCAAGGAGCAAGTAGTTATTTTGTTCCTTGTGGAACCACGAACAAGTAATAGCACTATCCATGTGCCCAGTCAGAACTTCACCATAGTAGATACTGAGGTGTTTGCAGAAGATATTTTCTTGATGTGTTCCTTTTGGGACCATAGTGGTCATGGGCATTGTTTTTTGAGTTTTGAAGATCATCGGTGTATGTTTGTGGTAATTTGATTGCAATGCAGACAAGGAAAGAGTGGTTGGTGGTGGATGTTAACCACTAGTGTGCGTACCTAGTCAATGATACAATAGTTTTTATCCTTAGAAGTTAGCTTGTCATAACTTTTTGCTCTGAGTTCAGGACCTTCCCATTGTAACTTGCTGTTAGTCAAACATTTGTGTTTGGTGTGTCCTGTCTCATATTTTTTTACCACTTTATGTGTTGTTTTGAATCACCCTCAAAACTTGCAACCTCCTTTCCTCCCCCTGGTAACAAATATGATTCATATCGGTGATTGTGTTTGGACAACTAAGTAGATAGTCCAGGGGCCTAAAAATGCCTTTATTTTAGATCACACTAAATTCTTCATCCTACACATTTTCTAGAACTGAAGCATAGGTTGCTTCCTAAGGCTCTGGTGAGGTTTTTCTCTTGTCATGGTTTGGTTTACTGACAGGTGATAAGCTTACAATGTGACACGCCTATTCTGCTTCAGTTGGGTTTACATTTCTTTCCAGTTTACATGTAATAAATGCCCCACATGGTCTCGTGGGTTTTTCAGTAGTGTGTCTGTCATATTATTGTTGCCATATCCCTCGTCAGTTTCTCAGACTTTTGTTGCCATATCCCTTGTCAGATTCTCAAACTTTTGCTTTTGAACATGTCAGATGGAAGAACAGATTATTTGGTTGTATATTAGATTTGCATATGTTAATCATTTCAATGAGACAAAGTTAGTGGAGGTACCGAGAGATACCATTATATCAGTGAAGTACTGAAGCGTGCCAATAACAGATTTTACATGTAGTCAAGTTATTATGTCCTTTTTAATTTGTTTGAATGTTTTTGTACATGTGTGCTTCATTTGGGCCGTATTGAGTAATGCTGGGTTTTTATACTGTATGTGTGTTCTGCAGGGCTTTGATGAGTACATGAACCTGGTTCTCGAGGATGCTGAGGAAATCAACATTAAGAAGAACACCAGGAAATCGTTGGGTTAGTACATTTGTAACCAAGCTTTATCGTAACAGCACTAGAGATAAACATTATCTCATAAGTTCTAGTATCTAATATCTATGTTGGAAATTGGCAGGAAGGATACTCTTGAAAGGCGACAACATAACTCTGATGATGAACACGTAAGTCAAAGAGCCATGAACCTTTGAATCCATGTTTTTCCTCCTGTAATCGCAAGCAACAAGGCCTCTAAATTCTGCAATCTCCTTTTTTTTTTGTTGCAGTGGAAAGTGAAGCTTCTCTCTCTAGGATGGCTGGCGTTGTCGTTCCTATGTTGAGCGTTCCTGTGATACTTTGTACTCCACCCAGGCTGATATGCATGTAGCTTGTCGTTGTGGTCATTTGAGGATATGTAACGTCTGTTGTCCATCTATGAACCCAGACCCAGTAAATCCATTCTGTCTACTCCGTGCAAGATGTTTGATCAAGATGATGAGCTTATTGGTTGTGTTTAAGATTGACATGAACAGATCCTGTTGACTTGTTTGTTGAGCTTATTAGTTACGACTGCATGTTATGTTTTTTTCAGTGCTTATGAGTTATGAGTGAGACACTTGATTTCCCTTGTGCTGAAGGACTGCTAGCTGAAACTGAATTTGCTACCAGATGACTCGGCAAAGTTAATTATAGACATATATTTATTTGTATACATCTTATTCTAGGGTAAAAAGTTCATTATAACATAGATTTATCTGTATATTATGATGGGAAAGAACAGAATCGGTTTTAAAATCTTTTGGAGACTTATATCAGGAAATATCAATTGCAATTGCACAAGTTATCATGTTCATCAGAGATAGCAATGCAAACTCATAATCTCTATTACAGATAATATGATTGAATTCACTTGCTGGATTCTTTGCTTGTGATCATGAGATCAAACTGTGTAGCGGGCTAGGGATACATCTTTGCTTGTGATGATATGAGATCAAACGTACATTTAGGATCAAAAGAAGAACCACCTGCTCTTGGCTTTGTTCTTCTTGCTCATCATCTCCTTCTCCTTCCTCTTCTCCAGTTCCAGTCTCTCTTCCTCATCCTCGCTACTGGCGCTGCTCTTGTCTTCTTCTTCCTTGTCCTCGGCGTTGCTGCTCTTGTCTTCTTCTTCCTTGTGGTCGGCGTTGCTGGCACCACCGCCGGCAGTGGCGACGTCGAGCCGCGCGGCGTCCATCGCCCACCGCATCACCTTCTCCACCTCGTCCTCCTCGTCCGATTCCCCTCCCAGATCCTCCAGCCGCACCCTTGTCTCCTTATCCGGGCAAACCGCCGCGCCTTTCAGCGCCGCGAACCGTGCCTCCATCTCGTCCATCCCGCCGGCTGCAGGGGTGGGGGCACCACGGGGCCGCTTCGGCGGCGCCGGGCGGGACCTGAGCGCGTCGAGGCGGCGGGCGAGGTCGTCGTCCAGTGGACCGGGCCCCTCGTCGAGAGCAAGAGGGTTCGAGGCGGCGGAGGACGACGACGAGACGAGGTGGGAGTTGGCCTGGAGCTTGAGCAGCACGGCGTCTTGCGCCGCCCGGAGCAGTGCTTCCACCTCCGCATCGTCGCCCACCGGCTTCCGGCCGCCGCCGCTCATCGTGGTGGATTTCGCGTGGAAATATATACCCTTCCCTTTCCACTGCGTTCTGCTTTGGTTGCGAGCTGTCCGTAAAAGGCCCAGTCCGTCACAATCTAGGCCCACCCATCAGCGGAAATCCGTTGGTGCTCTTGCACACGAAAAAAATATTTCAGAGTGTGAAAAAATTTCAAACAAAATTTGGCGTATACATTTCGACATTATATGTGTGCACGTTAAATTTTGGGGAAACCGACATTTTTTGCGGCTTGTGTAAAAAAGACAAAAGAATGTCTTGTGAAAAGCATTTTTAACACCGAATTTTGTCTTTTTCACACGCGACACATAAGTTGTCGGTTTTTCGCAAAACAACTTTGTGAGCATGTACAATATCAAGATGTGCGTGCCAAGTTTTTGTTTGGAATTTTTTGACATTTCATAATATGTTTAAAACACATTTTAAAAATCAGGAGCACGCGCTCCCATGTGCCAAAAGGCCACTCTCCACTCATTAGTGATTAACTAATATCTTAGTTATGGTCTAAAAGTTAGAGAAACAACCCACATGGATAGTCCTCGATGATTTCCCTCCTGTTAGGTTTTTTTCCTCTCGTCGCCGGCAGCGACCTAGAGAACATCCGTCCTAGTTTCCCTAGCTATCTTTTGGATCTCCTCTCGGGCTGAACAAGGGGTAGCAATGTGCTGCTACCCGGCCTTGGCAAGGGTTTTTAGTTTCATAGCGAAGGATCTAGGATTTTGGCAGATCGGTCTCGTCCGCCTAGGGCAGACATCGTTTTTTGTCTTGTTCGCGGCCATGGCGAGCAACAACAGTACCTCTGCATCAGGCAAGGGGAAAAGACAAGATTGAGAATCTGATGAACGAGTTGGCCCTAGAAGAGGGCGATCTGGACGATGTGGTCTTCGATGAAAAAGACGCTCCGGCGGAGGAGGACCTCTGTTGAATGATCTTGGCTCGCATTCATATGGACAAGAAATTTAGTAACTATTGGTTCTTCCGCACCGTGTGCGCGGCGTGGGATTTGGCCAGAGAGGTGAAGATTAAAACCCTAGAGGATAACTTGTTCATCATGAAGTTTGATTACCTTGGGGACTGTGAGACAGTGACGCAGGGTGGTCTGTGGCACTACAAGGGTAACCTCGTGATCATAGCTCCTTATGATGAATTCACCAAGTCGTCGACCATTGAGCTTTTCAGATTTGATGGTTGCGCTCGGATCATTGATCTCCCACTAGTGTATCATGGCAAGGTTAAAGCTCTGGCCTCAAAGTTTGGAGAATTTGTTGATCCGGAACCCTCTTCTTTTGACTTCAGGGGAAATTTCTTCAGTGTCAGAGTTAGGCTTGATGTTCGTAACCCTCTGAAAAAGGCAACCTCCATCATTCGTGGAGGGGAATGCGAGATTTTTGCGGTGAGTATGAAAGGCTCCCGGATTGGTGTCAAGTGCGTGGCATGATGGGTCATCAGTTCAAGGAACACGATGACGGAGGCCACCCTCCATCGGCCCTAGTTTACAAGAACCTGTGTGCGCCGGTGACTACCAGCTGGGCGACCAAGAGGCGAAACAACTAGCAGCAACAACCAAAGAGTTAAGCAAAAGCAACATCAGGGGGCGATCTTGCTACAGAGGGTGATACTCAGGAGGAGAAAGAAGCTGAAATGGAAGACGCAGATGCAAACCGCAAGGGCTCCTCTGATGAGATTTTGGGACAGACCAATCCAAAAGCAGTATGGGTCTTGAGTTGGCCCTAGTTGAAAAGAACAAGGGTGGAGCGGCGGTGGTGCCACCCAGCCCTCCACCAAAATAGGACTCGAAGAGGTCTAAGCTGATGCAGGTGACTGAGAAGAATGTCAAGTTGGAGAGAAGAAGGCCCATGCAGGCCTGAAGAACAATGAAGCAAGATCGACGGCCTCCTCGGTGGAGGACCGCCGGGCACAATGAATCTCCTATGCTGGAACTATCCCGGGATTGACAACACCTCGATAGTTCAAGAGCTACACGAGCTCGCGATAAAGTATCCCCCTAGAGTACTTTGCATTGTCAAAACTCAGATTAGTGGAGTTAGGGCAGAAAATCTAGCAAGTACAATAGGATATGATAATTCTTTTGCCGTTGATTCCTCCGATAGGAGTGGAGGTTTGGCTATCTTTTGGAACAATGAGATAAAGATTGAGAATTTGGGTTACTCGCGATACCATATTGACGTAAAAGTGAGTGATCTTGGGGGTGATCCATGGAGATTATCTTGCTTCTATAGGGAGGCCCAGACTCACTTGCGCCATCACACATGGGACACAATGAAAAAATTATCAGCTCTCCATAACATTCCATGGGTTTGTATTGGAGACTTCAATGAAGTTTTGAGGCATGATGAGCACGATGGAATTGGCAGTAGGAGCCAATCACAAATACAAGGTTTCAGGGATGTAGTTGACATTTGTGGACTTGTAGACCTCGGGTACAAGGGAACAAGGTGGACTTATGAGAAAAAAGTTACTGGCGAATCATACACTCGAGTACGTTTGGACAGGGCTCTTGGCTCAGTTGGATGGTGTGAGAAATTTTCTGATGCAGTGGTCCAACACCTCATGGCGGCTGTCGATGTCAAAACCGACAGATCTCGGGCAGGGGGTCCCGAACTGTGCGTCTAGGGATCGAAGGTAACAAGGAGGCAGGGGACACGATGTTTACCCAGGTTCGGGCCCTCTTAATGGAGGTAATACCCTACTTCCTGCCTGATTGACTTTGATGAGTATAGGGGTTACAAGAGTTGATCTACCTCGAGATCGTAATGGCTAAACCCTAGATGTCTAGCCGGTATGATTGTGTTCGCCCCTATGGACTAGACCCTCCAGTTCATATAGACACCGGAGGGATCTAGGGTTGTACAGAGTCAGTTACAGAGAAAGGTAGGTACATGATCCGAACGCCAAGCTTGCCATCCACGCAAAGGAGAGTCCCATCCGGACACGGGGAAAGGTCTTTAATCTCATATCTTCACGGTCCTTTTAGTCCGACCCATATCACACAGCCCGGATGCCCGAGGACCCCTTAGTCCAGGACTCCCTCAGTAGCCCCTCAACCAGGCTTCAATGACGATATATCCAGCATGCAGATTGTCTTCAGCATTGCAAGGCGGGTTTCCTTTCCAAATACTCCAAAGAAGCTTTTCATACACAAGAGTTGTATCCGGCCTTGCTTAACACGTACGACACCCAAGCTGTATAAAGCAATAATACTTAAAATAAGTCACATCCATGGGCCACTTTTTTGGCGAGACGTTATGTTCTGGCCTTGTTATTATTCTGAACCGTTTTACAGCCTCGTTTCGTATTTCGAGGCATGACCAGTGACACGTCTTTGTCTAAGCAGAGATCGTGTCCCCTTATCACGGGATTCTCATCAATAGGGGTTTTGGGTAATCCAACCGTGCCGTTCACACGTCCCCTTGGGAATAGGCGAGATTAAAGGCTTATGAGGGGGCGCTTGATATTCGCTGCCTTTATAAGAGGACAAAGACCCATCTGTTTACGTCACGCCTCCTTCTTCCTCTGCCTTTCAATCCCCCGAGCTCCAGCGCCTAAGTTCCAAACTTTCCTTCCGCCCCAACTTCTCTAGCAATGGCCGAATCTGGCTTTTAGGGCAAGTGATGGCCTCCTCCGTAACGGAGAAGAACATTCAGGATCTGCGGGAGGTGAGGTACCTGACGGCGGAGATCAAACACAGGCTTCCAACCCCAAGGCAAGTCATCCCCACCCCGGAGCCCGGCGAGAGGGTGGTTTTTATCCCTCACTTCCTCCGAGGACTCGGATTCACCCTTCACCCCTTCGTCGGAGGTCTCATGTACTACTACAGGCTGGATTTTCACAATCTGGCACCGAATTCCTTCCTCCACATCTCGGTGTTTATCGTCGTGTGTGAGGCATTTCTCCGCATCCCTCCACACTTCGGCTTATGGCTCAAAGTTTCCAATGTGAAGCTGAAGGTGGTTGAAGGCCAACACGCCGAGTGCGGCGGCGCCATGGTGAGCAAGCTCAACCGTGTTACTTGGCCCAAAGGAAGATTTGTGGATACTGTCAAGGTGTGGCAGCAGGAGTGGTTCTATATCACCGAACCCCGCGACACCAAGTGGGTTGCTGCTCCTGCCTTCAGATCTGGACCTTCGCTGCGGCTCGCATCCTGGACCAACAAGGGCCTAGATTGGGGGTCCCTTGACAAAGTGTCGACGTTGCAGAAGCATATCAAGAGCATGATAAAAAAGGACATCACCCTTGCTGATGTGATTCAGGTGATGCTCATCCGCCGAGCTCTCCCTTGCCAACGACGGCCTCTCAAAATATGGGAGTTCAATCTGGAGGGGCCACGGACCCTGCAGCACTTCTTTGGCACGACGCACAAAGGGATCTAGAAGCTGCTCTTTAAGAAGCAGAAGTCGTGGCCACGGACATCCGACGACACCGGCCTCGACTGCAACAATCCGGCATCCCCATTAAGCATCATATTTTTGAACACCACTTAACTTGTCGATCTTAGGGAGGGGTCCTAAAAATTCCATCTCCTGAACAGGACTAGATAAAGAAGGCCGAGCGGATTAAGTGTCCGGCCCCGCTCCACGAAAACCCAGCCGATCCTTTGTTAATGAAGATGCTGGTCCCGACGCCCTACCAGGCGCCGGCAAAGAAGGACAAGAAGAAGAAGACCAAGGAGGCCCAAGGCGACCTCCATCCCGAGGAGACTTCAGGCGCCGTGTCCGGAGGAACCGAAGCTCCTTCCTCTTGCGAGGAAGACGAAGACGAGGACAAGGAGGAGGAGGAGGAAGAAGTAGAGAACCCTCCTCCCAAGGGGAAAAAGAGAGCGGCCTCCGTAGATGCGGAGGAGGGGGCATCCAAGAGGGGAAGGATATCCCTCTCCGATGACTCGGATTCGGGCACCGGGGGCGTTCCGAAGCATCGCCCCCGCACCAAGCCCCTTGCCGATTCGTGAGTACCTTCAGATGCATTGTATACATCTAATCTTTTTTGTAGATTATATGAACAATATCCAATTTCATATTCCAGTCCAGCTCGCGACATTCCTCAAGAATCGTCATCATCGGGGGATCTTTCGCCAAAGAAGATGGAGAGCGAGACTCCTCCACAAGCTTCCCCACCTCCTAAGCCGGATGATCCCGAGGTGTCGTCCCTAAGGATTTCTCCGGGCTCCGGAGAAGTGCGGGAGAGGACCAATGCAGCACCGGAGGTTGCCAAGAACATGGGGGGCGCAACCTCTATGGAGACCGGCCATGGGGGTCTTGGGTCATCCGACCCTCAGCCGGATATTGTTCCGGAGACCCAAACAGTTCCGGAATTGGATCGGTAGCCCCCTCCACAGGAGGGAGAGACGACAACCTCTACGACTGCAGAGGCACCGAACAAGCTGATGGATGCACTGCAAGGTGCGTCCATCTTGGAGGAGCACTGTACCTTAATGGGTACGGTGGTTGAAAAAGTCCAGTCCGCTAAGAGCGGACTGGATGAAACCTTCACGAGCCTACTAACAAGCTTCGAGGTATGCGATGTAATGTCCCTTAGCTGCTTTCCATAAAAAATTTGCCTATATATAAATAGTAGCCCCTGAGACTCTGTTTGCCCAATGAAGGAGGGCGAACATAGGGTCTATAGGTATCCGCAGTAAATACCATACTTAGCCTTTTTGATAAACATCAGGCTTCACTGTTAGCAGCGACCGCTCAGGCCGCCGAAGTTTCCAAACTGAAGCAGAAACTGCAGCTGGTCGATGAGGACAATATCCGGATTAACAAGCGGCTCGATGAAGCGAAGGTATGTTTCAAGTGCGCCATATTCCATTGCATTAGTTTGCAAATGCTTAAGTGAAGCTCACGCGCTACTATATGCATAATTGCAGATGGCGCTGCTGAGGTCGAGACCCTCAGGAGTGACCTTGCCCGCAAAAGGCGCAGGCAAGGGTGAGCGATGCGGCCGCTAAAAAAGTGGCTACCGATTTGAAGGACGAACATGCCACCCATCGTTAGTTCGAGGAGCACGTATCCAAGATTGAGCAAGAGCTCAAGGACGCAACTCGCAAGTGTGAGCTCCTCGAGGAGGGGAATAAAGAGAAGGCGGCCGAACTCGCCAAGGCCCTTCAGGATGCCCACAAGGCGAGATCCGAATCCCGAGCGACTCGTGAGGATCTCCGATAGGCCGGACATACAGCGGCTGGTAAGCCCTTTCTTTTACAGTCTAAGTTTGGCGATCAAAGGTATGCCTTACTAAATCGACTATGGAGTTCTCCAAACTTCTTTGCGGATCTACCGAAGAGCGCCGCTGACGCAACACAATTCTACCAGGCCCAGGATGGGCATGCGATGGAGAAGTTGTTCTGGTCGCAATATGCGACGCAGGAGCGTTCGACGCTGCTGAACGACTAGATGACACAGTGGGCCGAGTTGCATAGGATGTATGGATTGGCCATGAAGGAGGTCATACTCCGGCTGTGGCCGGCCGAACCCATTCCAAGCAGCTATGTTGGCCTAGTGCAAAGACTCATCGATGACATGCCTTGAATTGATGCCATCAAATGGTTGGTGTGCATAGAAGGCGCACAGAGGGCCTTCGCCCGCATCAAGGTGCACTAGGCCAGGATGAAAGCCGCTGTTGTCGCGGTTGAGGTCCCCCTCGAAGGAAAGGACCATCGCACGCCGGAGCATTATTTAAACGATGTCCTAGAGGGTACTCGCTTGATAGAGGGTCAATGCTCAAAGGACATTATGTTTGAATGAATGAATCCGAATGACCCGGTCTTGTGTATTATAGATATTAAGGCTTTGTAATATATTTATGCCATTATCTGAAGTTGCTTTCCTCCTGTGCGGCCATTTTTGTATGCCTGAGAGTTTTCCAGTCGTCGGCTTCAACCCCCACGTAGATGCTACGGGGGTGTTCGGAATAGCACAAGAGCACTCTTGACCCAACGTCTTGGTCCATAATGAAGGTGCTAGTGTGGCGAACAAGGCAATCAGACTATACAGCTTTATCGCTCTCACTTAGCCATAGGAGTTTGACAAACGGGCTATAAAATAGCCCCAAGTATGTATGTGACGATCTGAATGCGGATGTGTTACGTATATGACTGGAAAAATAGTCCTTCATTTAGTACGGAAAAATCGCTAAAGACTTAGTAAGTCACCAAGCGGCTGACCAGCTCTCGCCACATCATGACAGGCAGTTTTCGGCTTTCTCTACTGAGGTGCTTGACCGTACGAATCAGAAACACAATCGCAGTAGTTCTCCCTTTACTACCCTAGTCGAACAAACGGAATGTAAGGTAGCAAACGCAGGAGTCGGGCAACCCAACCATTGACCAAAGACATGATTCAGAGCCGATGCATATAATGCCAAGCTCGGGACGCCAAGTGTGCTACAGAGCTGATCGGGCTTTCGTTTAGCGGCACGTATGTGTCTATATATATCCCCCGGCAATGGGTGTCGAGGTATGTGTGACAACTGGAGAGACGTAGTACAGTTTTATGAATAAAGTTGATACCAAAAAAATTGTCCCTACTAGGATCTGATTGATACGTCAAGACGTGATCTTACAGAGGGTACCATAAGCACCAAAATCATTTTACATGTGGGGGGGGGTCTAATAATAAGGAGAAAAGCTTAATATAGGTCCTTTAAATGAGGTTTGGTCCGAAGAGTCCTTTGGATGTCCCGCCGCACGTCTACGCCGCTTTCGCCTTGTAGATAGGGGTTCCTTAAAGGGAACGGTCTTCTGTTTCCCGTACAAAACTGGGCTCGAAGTGAGTCCTTGTAAGTCCGTAGGATACATGGGCTTGAATGCACCTGTGGTAGAAAATTAAGCGAACAAGAGTGGAAGATCATGCAGGGTCGAGCCGTACTATAGACCTTCCTGTATTGTGCCTCCGCTGATGCCCAAGGTATTTGAGTGCGTAATGTTGCATGCGCAGTACAAATTCCACGGGTGTGCGTGGCGATCGACGGAGGAGAAATTGCTAATCTAGCTCTGGAAGTACCGAGCCGCTAGCTTGCGGGACTGACCAGACTCTTTTAACTAAGTCCGGCAGCTTGATGGCCGATGAGGTGTGCGGCTTGAGTGGGCCGCTCTATACTTCGACTGCGAGGGCCACAATGTGCTCCTTAGTACGGAGGCAGCGTTCCGTGTTTCCATTGACAGTTGTGATGCCACGTGGATCGGGCATCTTGAGCTTTAAATAAGCATAGTGCGGCACCGCGTTGAATCGAGCAAAAGTGGTCCGTCTGAGCAGTGTGTGATAGCCACTTCGGAAGGGTACGATATCAAAGATCAAGTCTTCACTGCGGAAGTTGTTAGGAGAGCCGAAGACAACTTCCAATGTCATTGAGCCCGAGCAACATGCCTCTACGCTAGGTACTACTCCTTTAAAGGTAGTTTTAGTGGGCTTGATTCTTGACGGATCAATACCCATTTTGCGGACGGTGTCCTGATAGAGCAGGTTAAGGCTACTGCCTCCATCCATGAGGACTCGCGTGAGATGGAATCCGTCGATGATTGGGTCGAGGACCAAAGCTGCCGACCCTCCGTGACAGATACTGGTCGGATGGTCCTTTCGGTCAAAGGTGATCGGACAAGCCGACCAAGGGTTGAATTTTGGGGCGACCGGCTCTAGGACGTAGACGTCCCTTAATGCGCGCTTGTGCTCCTGTTTGGGGATGTGGGTGACATAGATCATATTTACTGTTTTGACCTCGGGGGAAATTGCTTCTGCCCCCTGTGTTCGGTGGGCGAGGCTCTTCATCGCCGTCCTCGCTGAGAGGCCTTTTCCCCTTATGTTCGGTGTTGAGCTTGCCGGCCTGTTTAAAGACCCAACAGTTTCTGTTAGTGTGATTGGAAGGTTATCGGGGGTGCCATGAATCTGGCAAGGCAGATCAAGTATTCTGTCCAAACTAGATGGACCATCTTTGTTTCCTTTGAATGGCTTCTTCCGCTGACCGGATTTTGAGCCACTGAATCCAGCGTTCACCGCCGTGTCTTTGGTATTGTTGTGACGCTTGAGCTTGTCACGTCGTGGTTTGCCATTGCCGTCCCTGGCATCAGAGGTGCCTGGGTAGTTGGTGCTATTGCTTCTACGAGCGAGCCAGCTATCTTCTCCCGCGCAAAAGTGGGTCATAAGTGCGGTAAGGGCTGCCATGGACTTCGGTTTCTCTTGGCCGAGGTGTCAGGCGAGCCACTCATCTCGGACGCTGTGTTTGAAGGCCACGAGGGCTTCGACGTCCGAACAATCCACAATCTGGTTCTTTTTTAATTAAGAACCTGGTCCAGAGCTTCCGGGCTGATTCGCCGGGTTGCTAGATTATGTGACTAAGGTCATCGGCATCCGGGGGCCGAACATAGGTACCTTGGAAGTTGTCTCTAAAGGCGTCCTCCAAGTCTTCCCAGCTTCCAATAGAGTTTTCTGGGAGGCTATTCAGCCAATGTCGTGCTGGTCCCTTAAGTTTTAGGGGGAGGTACTTGATGGCATGTAGGTCATCACCGCGGGCCATGTGGATATGGAGAAGAAAGTCTTCAATCCATACTGCGGGATCTATTGTGCTATCGTATGATTCAATATTCATGGGTTTAAACCCTTCTGGGAACTGGTGCTCCATTACTTTGTCGGTGAAGCATAGGGGGTGTGCGACTCCTCTGTATCGGGCGACGTCATGCCGCAGTTCGGATGGAGTCCGTATGCGATTTTCGGCCCAGGGGAGGTTGTGTTTATCGCGCCAGGCTTGATGGCCGTCTTCTTACACTAGTGCACGTCCCCTTGATCCATAAATTGATCTAGTATGACCGGCTCTATTGTCCAGGTCCTATCGCATGTTGTGCGTGCGCCCTGCAGCCGCTGTTTCTCTGCCTCTAGAGCGAGGTGGCACCGGTTGGTGTTCGGCTTGGGTTGCCGCTCTGTCCTTGCCACGAGGTGGTTGGTTAAGCCCGCCAGCTACGTTATGCACTGTCGATATAGGACCTGGGACCTCATCATCGAATTGGGAGAGCAACATGCGCTTTGGGTAACTCTTAGTTTGGCGCTTGAGGTCGTATTCCTCGGCTGCCAGGACATTAGTCCATCTGTCATTGAGTAAATCCAGATCGGCTTGAAGTTGTTGCTGCTTCTTTTTCAGGATTCTTGTTGTGGCTATTAGCCAGCGCTTAAAGCGCTCTTGTTCGAGGGGGTCCTCTGGTATGATAAAGGCTTCGTCGCCTAGGCTCTTATCCTCTTCGGATCCTCATTCCCGATGGGATCATCGGGGTTGACTTGCCCCTCTTCCCAATCATCCTGCTCGGATGTTGGCTCGACAGGGGCGTCTTGGTCTTCGGCATTATCCGGGGTGCTATTGTCTCTAGTGCCGGTATCGCTTTCTTTTTCGTGACACAATTTTGATCGGCGCCGCTGACGTCAACGCTTCGGAGGTGCTTCAACAGGCTCATCCTCGAGATCCTTCCCATCGACGGCGTCATTCTCTTTGGGTGTGTCCACCATGTTTACGTCATACGAGGAAGTGGCCGTCCAGCGTATGGTAAACGTCGGGTTCTGGCTTTGCTCCTCTTCGTCATCATCGTCCATATCGTCGATGTCTTCAGAGGCGTAATCTAGCATGTCGATTAAGTCATCGACAGTGGCTATAAAGTGGGTGGTGGGTGGGACGTAAAATTCCTCGCTCTTAGCCCCTAGTGTGGGTTGGGCGTATTCTGGCAGCGATCCTTCTGTAATGGTGAGAGATCGCATTAAGTCCAGGGCCTCATTTAAGAGTGAGGTTTGGACAGGGGAGTGAGAGTCTGTGGAGCGGGGCGGGACAGGAGTTCCCAGGCCAAGCTCGCGTAACACGGACCTCGAGAATTCGGATCGGGTGTTCGGGGAGGAGTCCGGCTTCGCATTGATGAAGGGAGCCTAATATGACTCCGGATCTGCTGGTAAAATGATCCCCTCCATATCTCCAGTGTTGACCTCTATGGATGCGGAGAGTCCGGAGGGCTCTAAACTTCCGTCTTTGGACTCGGCGAAGTGTTCCGGATCTAAGGCCGGAGCTGCGGTTGGGGCCGCAAACCCTTGGAAGATCAAGTCTCCTCGGATATCAACGATGTAGTTTAAGTTTCCAAAACTGATCTGATGACCATGGACGTAGCCGTCGATCTGCTCCAGATGGCCAATCGAATTGGCCCGCGGTGCGAAGCCGCCGAATGCGAAGATTTGGCCGGGGAGAAAAGTCTCCCTCAGGGCGGTGTTGTCGTGGATGGTTGATGGAGCCATCGAGCTTTCTGGTGATGACACAGTGGAACTCTTAATGGAAGCACCAATGTCGGTGTCAAAACGGGCAGATCTCGGGTAGGGGGTCCCGAACTGTGTGTCCAGGGATCGAAGGTAACAAGGAGGTAGGGGACACGATGTTTACCCAGGTTCGGGCCCTCTTAATGGAGGTAATACCCTACTTCCTACTTGGTTGACTTTGATGAGTATAGGGGTTACAAGAGTTGATCTACCTCGAGATCGTAATGGCTAAACCCTAGATGTCTAGCCTGTATGATTGTGTTCTCCCCTATGGACTAAACCCTCTGGTTTATATAGACACCGGAGGGATCTAGGGTTGTACTGAGTCGGTTACAGAGAAAGGAAGGTACATGATCCGAACGCCAAGCTTGCCATCCATGCAAGGAGAGTCCCATCCGGACACGGGGAAAGGTCTTTAATCTCATATCTTCACGACCCTTTTAGTTCGACCCATATCACACAACCCGAACGCACGAGGACCCCTTAGTCCAGGACACCCTCAGTGGCCACATCAGATCACACCCCACTACTATTACAGCTATCGGGTGTACCAAGTAGGAGGGGCAAGAAAGTATTTCGTTATGAGGTAATGTGGGACACACATGCAGAATTAAAACCTACTGTTCGATCTGCATGGGAGCTGAACGGCCCGAGTCTGATGACTAGTGGGGTCTGTGCGAAGCCTGTAGCTATTGCAAATAATTTGGGTGATTGCTCGAAGGCAACGTTTGGCAGTGTTCGTGGTGAAATCAGGAGCTTAAAGAAGGAACTAGAGAGGTTGCGTAGTGATGTCCAGCGAATAGGCCCATCTAGTGCAGAAATAAAAGTCAATGATCGTTTGATTGAGTTATACATGTGTGAGGAAACAATGTGGCGCCAACGTTCTCGAGTTCAATGGTTATCAGAGGGTAACTGGAACACACATTTTTTCCACCCGCGAGCATCCATGAGAAGGAGCAAAAAAATCTAATCAAGGTGTTACAACGGGTAGATGGCCAACCCACGAACGATCTAACAGAGATGCTACAACTTGCCTTACAATTCTACAAAAACGTGTACACTTTCGAGGGAGTGCACGGGGTACAAGAAGTGCTCCAACATGTACTGACCAAGGTTACACCAAAAATGAAGGATGTTTAGATGGCTCCCTATGATGAGAAGTAGGTGAAAAAGACACTTTTTCAGATGTTTGCCACTAAGGCGCCAGACCCCCATGGTCTCCCCGCACACTTTTTTCAGAGGTACTGGGATATATGTGGAGAGGCGGTGACTAAGGCGGTGTTGAGCATTGTCCGTGGTGAGGAGATCCCAGAATGCTTGAATGACACAATGTTGGTCTTAATCCCTAAGGTATCAAACCCTACACTTTTGACACAGTTTAGACCTATTAGCCTCTGTAATGTCTTTTACAAGATTTCCTTGAAGGTGCTAGCTAACTGTCTAAAAGTGATACTCCCTGACATCATATCAGAAGAAGAACAGTCAGCCTTTGTCTCAGGCAGGCTTATCACGGATAATATAATATCTGCATATGAGTGTCTTCATTTTATGAAAAGAAACAGATCTAAAAATAATAGCTACCGTGCACTGAAACTAGACATGATGAAGGCATATGACAGAGTTGAATGGGGTTATCTTAGGTCAATCATGGAGAAGCTGGGTTTTGCTGCACCATGGGTTAATGTTATTATGAATATGGTGAGCTCAGTTTCATTCTCAGTTATGTTCAATGGTGTTAAATCGGAGGAGTTCAGACCCACACGAGGTATTTGACAGGGAGATCCTATCTCTCCATATCTCTTCTTGTTAGCAGCGGAGGGCCTTTCGTGCCTTTTAAAATCTCAAAACTAGCCATCCCAGCTCGGCGACATCAAGGTGGCCCCATCGGCTCTGCCGGTGAACCACCTTTTATTCGCCGATGATAGCTTGCTGTTTTCTAGGGAGAGTATAAATGGAGCAGAAGTGGTATCAAACCTATTGGATACATGCATATCACATGGCTTCGGGCCAGAGAGTTAACAGAGAGAAGTCATCTATCTTTTTCAGCCAGGGGACACAAGAGATAGTACATAATGCTGTTAAGGGTTTCTTGCATGTTCCAAATGAGTCTTTGAGTGACATGTACTTGGGGATGCCGACGGATGTGGGGCACTCAAAGAAGGGTACTTTCAAATATTTGAGTGACCGTGTGTGGGATAAAGTTAAAGGATGGACGAGCAAATGTTTATCATCAGGAGGCAAAGAGGTGCTTATTAAATCTGCTGCCCAGGCGATCCCGATTTCCACAATGTCTTGTTTTCAAATTGCCAAGAGGTTTGTATGATCATATAAAGTCCATCATTCGCAAATTCTCGTGGGGATGCAAGCAAGGACAGCGAAACCATCTTGGGTCTCATGGGATGTTATGACTAGGCTGAAACACTTGGGTGGGCTTGGTTTCAGGGATCTCAAACTATTCAATTTTGCACTATTGGCAAGGCAAGCTTGGCGTATTCTGCACGAACCAACTACTTTGAGTGCTCGAATTCTTAAAGCTTCATATTTTCTGCATAAAACAATTCTGCAGAATCTGGCATGCAATCATTGATGCATATATAGCAAACTGTTTCGAGCTGGATGCGGAGTTGGGATCTTGTCCCTCTCAAATCTGGCGTGCAATCCCGGCAAATTGGTAAAGGCCAGATGATAGACATTTGGAATGATAATTGGATACTGAAGGAAACTACCCCGAGGCCGATAACTTCATTGGTTGCGGCTCCTCCTAGGAGGGTCTCGGAGCTACTATAGCCAGCAACTGCATCATGGAATGTGGGACTTATTTGTGCGGTGTTTCTTCCCTTTGACGATGATGCAATTCTTAAGTACCAGTGCGCACAAGAAACATGAATGATTTCTTGGTACCCGGACAACAAGGGAAGATTCTTTGTTAGTTGCACATAAAAGTTTTTGGTCAAAACAAAATTGCAAAGAGAAAAGTGGCTCGAGGGCAGAAGTGGAACATCTAGCAATGTTAGAGAAGAAGAATCCTGGACCCAACTCAGGAAACTATCTATTCCATCCAAAGTTAGGGTTTTCATATGGAGATTGGCTCGTCATTCTTTGCCGACTATTTATGTGCCGCAGAAACGAAATATGGCATCTCAGAATACTTGTCCGCTCTGTGGAGGGGGATATTCATGGCAACACGCCCTGCTATCTTGCACAATGTCTAGATGCATCTGGGCACTCTCATATGAGACTCTAGTACCAGAGATGATAGCAAATGAGGAACCAAGTGCAAAAATTTGGATTTTTGACCTATATGATACCCTAGATCATGCTAGCTTTTAAAAAAATATTAGATCATGCTAGCTTCACAAGGATGGTGGTCACTTTATGGCCAATCTAGTACGCACGGCATAAAGCAATATATGAGTCGATCTTCCAAAGTCCACATCAGACGATCTCCTTCGTGAATAATTATATTGGTGAACTTGATCAGCTTGCCAGTTTGGCAGTCCGTCCGGCCGCTCCCATGGCAACACTAGCAGAAGCCCGGTGGTGGCTACCCCTGACAGGTGGCCATATGAAGGTGAATGTGTATGGAGTAGTGGCAAGAAACAGACGTGGTGGGGCTGTTGGATGGATATGGTCTATACACTGGTACAACGAGGTGCTATACAAATGGTTTTTAACCCCTTTCCGCGGCGGCATTTGGAACCGTCGCCTAGTGAGTGACTGCGATAGGGGGTCCTTCCCACACGACCCAGAAACCGTTGGGTATAGGGAGCCATGATGCATACAGTTGTCCCTATATAACCGTTTCCGATATCTCGAATATCCCAAACGCTTCATCCTTGCTACTCGTTTGTGCTCGCATTGCCATCGCAGTCAAAGTTTTGTGGTTTTACCTAAAACCAGGCATATTCTAGGCACGGGAGTTTTCCAGGCACGTACCAAACTGGCTCTACATTTATGATGCCTGACACATCACAAACAGTTCATGATTATAAACCGTGTATGATAGGTAGACAATCACACACATTTAGTTTTCTCGCGCTGTATGTGATAGTGTCTGACATCACACACGCTTTGCAAACGGCAACTGTGTGCATTGTTACACATGTTTCCTCTCCGTGAACCGTGTCGGATTATGATGTATATCACACACACTGTGCTTTATTGACCGTGTGCGCTGTAATGACCTGCACACCTTAATTTCACCCTAATTTAATTGCTGCTATTTAAAATTGTACCTAATTGCAGACTAAGGCATAGCCTAGTGGTGGGAAGGGGTTGATGCCTTCCCACCCACCCAGGTTCAAGGCATGGTACTTGCAATTTGGGTTTGTTGCACCAATTATACTGTAGGGGGTTCCCTTACAGTGTTTCTATCAAAAAAAATTGTACCTAATTTGAACTTGAAAGTAGGCTATGGCTTTATTCATATCCATCAGGTTAAAACCACCAATGTATTATTCGATTCACAGGTACATATGTTTAAGAATTACATAAGCACCAAATAAAGAATGATGAACCAAGGTTCTATACTTCTACTATTACAAATGGTAAAGAAAGTGGCGACAGACATTTTGATTGCTGAACAAGGTGAAGCGGAATGGCCCTATTGTGCTCTCCTGGATGCAGAAGGCACACACGACTCTAGTCCAACCCCTTGTGATGGCCGGCCGCCAATCATGTAGTTTGAGAGGTAATCTTGAGTAAACTGCTTCAAGATCCACTTCAAAGGAAAAAAGATTCAGACTTGTCATCTCACACAACTCATTATGGGCAGTAAAAAGAAGGCTACATGGTTCTTACTTACCATCATGTTGTTCACTGTTGTCTTGCATAAAATGTAAACAAATAGTTTGATTGACATCTTTTGACCCATTTTAATAACAATCTTTATCAGTTTACTCACTTGATGTTGGTTCATGAATATCTCATTGCCCCATACGCAGAAAGGGTCGAAGTGTGGATCTTTGGCAATAACATATGTACCTAAAAGCACCAAGTTAATATTAGAAGCTAAACAACAATTGCAAAATGATGTAGTACAACACTCCCTCCATCCCATTATATAAGATTTTATTACATGTATATCTAGACACCATCAAGACATTAAGGTAACACTCTTCCTTGTTGCTATGTAGCCTGTGATTGCATATTTAGTCATTCAGTACAATGCATGTTGCTATGTAGCCTCATATATATTAAATATGGCCCTAGTTAACCTACTGATAAATGGGTACAGATATATTCAGTGAAATGTCCGATTCGATGATTAATCCCTTATCAGGCCCCAGGCTATATGGTACCAGCTACCGATATCCTGAACAGTGAGTACATATAAGCAATGCGATAAAACTAACCACGATGGAAAACAACACTGCTCTCAATATTGTCCTCTATGAGTACATATAAAGGCATGTTAAGCACAACAGGCTAAACATCAACCAAATATATCCATGGTTGACAACATAATCTATGAATGGTAGCTTCAGCGTGCAGGCTTAAGCATGCTAGTTAAGCAAAACAAGAAGGGGAAAGGTGTGTTAACTGCATTAGGCATAACATTTAAAAACAAGCAAATAGTCATTCAAACTGGTATTGTGCAGGTCTAAAGTACACTAGTTATTGTTAAAAAAATGAAAAGGCATGTTAACTACAACATCCTTAACAATAACCAAACTTCGTAATTCATAGTGGTATTGTTGAAACTGTTATTGATGAAATTGAACTGCATGGCAAATAGTTGCACATATATATAGAGCATCACATTGTGAAGAACTGAAATAAACAAGGTATAAGACCCTAGCCGATCCTTTAAAATTTAACGGACTAAAACCCTTAGTGTTATATATATATATCCTCCAGCAATTTCCAGTCATTTCTGGTCGATCCCCTAAACTTAATGTTGTAAACTTCAATTTGATCAAGTTCAAAGCAACTTCAACAGAAAGTAGCATGCATTCAAACCTAAACATAGATAGTTTTGCATAACCGAACATAAAACATAAATTTAAACTAAGCTAAACTACTTTTTGTCAAAGTGGAGGTCGAGCCAATCATTCCTCATCAGGTACGGTGTGTCGCAAGCCGGGTCCGGGCCGATGCCGTCGTCGGGGTCATTGGGGAAGACACTCCTCCACTCATCGACGTCGATCTCCTCGTCCTCGCCGCCCACCTCGACGCCTTCCGCACTACCGTCCTTGCTTCCTTTGACCTCGTCATCAAAGGAGAGCATGATAACCTCGTTGCCCTCCACGCCGGCAAACATCACCCGCTCCACCACCACAAGCTCCGGGTGCTGGCGGCAGAGCTCTTGCATGTAGGCCTCATCGGCGGCCTCAGCCTCGAGGTGCTCCCATGCTTCGCAGTCCTCCCGCCTCATAGCCGAGCTCACCACCCCTATATCTGGCGGAACAAGGTCGACCGAACGTGTGTCGAAGGGGAAATTGAGCCTAGCCGCCGTGCATGGTAGCAGACCTACCAGCGGTCGTACTTCATGGCCGCGAGCTCGGCCATGTGGAAGCTATTGAGCCAACGGCGAGTGTGGGTATCCCGATCCGTAATATCAGTGACCCACATCCCCCACCGTTACTGTCGGACCCCGAGGTAGGACCTCGTCGGCGGCCGGGCCTGAGGGAGGACGAGGAAGTCCTCGAACCGAAGTAGGGGTGCAGCGGCGGGCGGATCGGGCGACCATCAACGGCGGATCGATAAAGAGCCCATGGAGGATGATGGGGACACCTCGGTAGCCACCTCGCCGGCGTCAGGCGGAGAGGCCGCGATAAACCTCCTTTTGGCCATTGGCTCCTCAAGCTCCCTGGCACACATGCAGAGGTTGAGGATGGAGGCGGCGGCGGCGATGGCGGCGACCTACCAATGGTTTTGAGCGAGGGAGGAGTGGTGTGTCTCTGTGTGAGCGGAGGTTTTGGGGAGTGTGTGGTGTGTGTGGAGGGGGGCAAGGTGGTGTTTGAGGAAATACTGCGACAACTGAAAATTTCACTAGGCGGGAGTAACAAGGCGGGGCTACTGAAAATTTGGATCAAGGGCGAGCAGATATTTTTGAGATTGCGATGGATGCAGAGGCGGGAGTAAAATGCCGGGGCAACTAAAAATTTGAATCAAGGGCGAGCATATATTTTTTAGATTGCGAGGGATGTGGAGGCGGGAGTAACAAGGCGGGGCAACTGAAAATTTGAATCAAGGGCGAGTAGATATTTTTGAGATTGCGAGGGATGCAGAGGCGGGAGTAAAATGCCGGGGGTACTGAAAATTAGAATCAAGGGACTGAAGCAAAGCAGGAGTAATAGACACCGCACACCGTCCGCACATACTAATCGTGTGCTATCAAACATTAAAACCTTCCAGGCGGTAGATATTTTCAAGATTATGAGGCAGTAGATATTTTCAAGACCGGGAAGCAAGCCTCGTGGAACCCCATCTACTGTGCTAATGTTAGCGACTGCAGGGAACGGGCGTGGCACACGGGTAGTCTGACCGAATCGTGTCTGTTGCGTACCCAATCGCAGACGGTTTCTACATCCAACTCGTGTGTTGTTTATAAGTTTGGCAAAAAGAATAACACGGGAGAGGGTCAGAACACAAACACACTTGCATGTGGACCAAATATATGTATGAAAAGGGTGGTTTGATGTTCGAATACCCAATGAACAACTTTGATGTGGCACCTGTCGCACAAAAGCACAGTATTGCTAGTCAGTCACCCCCTACGAACCCCACTTCATGTCGGCGGTAAGGGAATCCTAGCTACAGATGCATGCCCCAAATAGCTAGGTCTGAAATGTCACCCTACCGTAACACAAAACCTACAGGAGTCCATCATATATGGTCAAACTTCCCCTTTCACTTCCCGATAAAGGTGGACTGTGTGCCGACCCACAAATGTGTGCTTGTGGAGCGAGATGAGTGAGAACACATACGAACCACATGTGGATGGCCCTACTATATGTATGAAGAGGGTGTGGTGTGTGATATTTAACTACCATTCACAACTTTGATGTGGCACGTGTGCCTCGCAAATTAACTGGACTTCCCCGACCCCACAGAGGTTGCAGGTAGCGCAAAGTAGCCCCCCCTCACACACATCGGGGGGAGGGCATCTAACCAAGACGTATTGTAACACGGACCAAGCAGAATCCAACTTGGTCGTGCAACCCCTCCCACTCATTGTTGGTCAAACTGATGGACGTCCACACGACCCCGCAAAATGGCCTAGCTTGTCGCTGATAACCTCGCGAGGGAGTACTGTATGAAGACAAACCCACTATGTGCATGTGTCCGAACTATGTATATGGAAGTGGTGTGTGTGGTATTTGAAACCCAATGCGCAAATTTGATGTGGCACCATGCTTTGGAACTGTAAAATCCCCACACCGAGCGAGGGTTCACGACGCGTAGCATGCGCTCAAACTTAATTAGGCTTGGAATGGGTAGACCTACTAGATGGTAACTCGAAGCAAAGAAGAAGAATCCACCTTGGTAACCTTTCTCGTCGTTGGTCGAAATGGTGGATGTCCACGCAGGCCCACGAATATATATAGGCTTGCCGCGCATAACCAAGCTAGTGAGAGTGTGTCCAAAGACAACCATTATTACATGTGTGTCTCCCGAACATATTTATGGAGGTGTGTGATGCATGCATATGTGTTGAATACCCGACCCAATGCACAACATTGATGTGGTGCATGCCTTGAAAACCGCAGAGGTCCCCACACAGAGCAAGAGGCCGTTCATGACGTGTCGTGTGCTCGCCCCCCCCCTTCGATCCAACGGGACATGTGTACAAATGCGCTATTATATATATGTAAATCTCACATCATGATCTATATAAAGACAAAACAAAAATTAATCCCCTCCTAAGTCAAATTAGTTAACCTCTCCTGCACTATCGGTGAAAGTGATGGACCAAGCTGGTCACCCCCCTCGACATGTACTATATATACACCTAGTAACACAGACCTAAAAGAATTAATCCTCCTTGTTCGTCAAACATACCTCTCTCTCGTTGGGTCAAAGTGATGGACGACTAACTCGTGGGCCTAACACACAAGCGAAGCATACGTCGCACGCGAGTGATCATCCTATATAGTACTACATACCACCATCTGCATGTGGCCCAAAGAGGTGTTTTGTGTGATGTTTGAATACGCAATGCACAACTTTGATGTGGCACCACGTATATAGGAAACCAAAGAGTCCCCACAAAGAGCGCGAGGTTCATGACGAGTGGTATGTGCTATATGTACGCCCCCATTCGACGCGTAGTATATATGTACTTCTATTGTATAGCACAAACCAAAAAAGAATCATTCCTTGACGATCAAATTAACCTCTCTCTCGCTGGGTCAAAGTGATGGAGGACAACCTCGCATGCCCATGGATGGAAGCGCCACACGTGAGTGAGTTCCTATATACAGGGCAACCACCACATGCATGGTATTGCGTGATGTTTGAATACCAATATAATGTACATCTTTGATGTGGCACCTGCCTCGGGAACCGAAAAGTCCCCACATGGAGCGAGGTTATGACACACATAAATATAGAGTATCCATGTTGCCCCCTCTTTGACATGTGCATACTCCTATACCGTGCATATACGTAACACCAAACCAAAATGAACCATCCTTAATGGTCAAATTAACCTCTCTCTCGTTGTACCTTCAACTCGTCGATGACGACCTCGTCGGCCCATGGAGAGAGGCACACGCGAGTGATGTCATAGGAAAAAACCACCACGTGCATGGCGATGTGACCTATGAGTGTTAATCACATGGAGATGTGAACTAGATTATTGACTCTAGTGCAAGTGGGAGACTGTTGGAAATATGCCCTAGAGGCAATAATAAATTATTTATTATTATTATATTTCCTTGTTCATGATAATTGTTTATTATCCATGCTATAATTGTATTGATAGGAAACCCAGATACATGTGTGGGTACATAGACAACACCATGTCCCTAGTAAGCCTCTAGTTGACTAGCTCATTGATCAATAGGTGGTTACGGTTTCCTGACCATGGACATTGGATGCCATTGATAACGGGATCACATCATTAGGAGAATGATGTGATGGACAAGACCCAATCCTAAGCCTAGCACAAAGATCATGTAGTTCGTATGCTAAAGCTTTTCTAATGTCAAGTATCATTTCCTTAGACCATGAGATTGTGCAACTCCCGGATGCCGTAGGAATGCTTTGGATGTACCAAACATCACAACGTAACTGGGTGGCTATAAAGGTGCACTACGGGTATCTCCGAAAGTGTCTGTTGGGTTGGCACGAATCGAGACTGGGATTTGTCACTCCGTGTGACGGAGAGGTATCTCTGGGCCCACTCGGTAGGACATCATCATAATATGCACAATGTGACCAAGGGGTTGATCACGGGATGATGTGTTACGGAACGAGTAAAGAGACTTGCCGGTAATGAGATTGAACAAGGTATCGGGATACCGACGATCGAATCTCGGGCAAGTACCATACCGCTAGACAAAGGGAATTGAATACGGGATTGATTGAATCCTCGACATCGTGGTTCATCCGATGAGATTATCGTAGAACATGTGGGAGCCAACATGGGTATCCAGATCCCGCTGTTGGTTATTGACCGGAGAGTTGTCTCGGTCATGTCTACGTGTCTCCTGAACCCGTAGGGTCTACACACTTAAGGTTCGGTGACGCTAGAATTGTTATGAAAATTAGTGTACAGTTACCGAATGTTGTTCGAAGTCCCGGATGAGATCCCAGATGTCACGAGGAGTTCCAGAATGGTTCGGAGGTAAATATTTATATATGGGAAGTCCTATTTTGGCCACCGGAAAATGTTCGGGATTTTTCGGTATTGTACCGGGAAGGTTCTAGAAGGTTCCGGAGTGGGGCCCACCTGCATGGGGGGACCCACATGAACGTGGGTGGTGGGGGCAAGGCCCCACACCCCTGGTCAAGGCGCACCAAGACCCCCCCTAGAAGGAATAAGAACATATCCCAAAGGGATAAGATCAAGATCCCTAAAAAAGGGGGATAAAAATCGGTGGGGAAGGAAATGATGGGATATCTTTCCTCCCACCTTTGCCAACGCCCCAATGGACTTGGAGGGCAAGAAACCATCCCCCTTCACCCCTATATATAGTGGGGAGGCGCATGGGAGCTTCACCCTTTGTAACGCCCCAGATTCGATGCGCCAGGTGTCTGCCAGTTATTCGTCGTCATTGCCATGTCATTTGCTTGCGTGTTGCATTTTGCCATGTCATCATCTGCATTTCATCCGCATGTTTTTCAAAACTTGCATCCGTTCGGATTCTCCCGGTTCTCTCCGTTTTCCATTCGGAGTCCGGACCTCTCGCGCGCGCCCGTCGTCCCCTCTCAGACCTTGTTTCGTGAGCGGGTTAAAAACGTTCTCGGAATGGACCGAGGTTTGCCAAACGGCCTTGATATAGCACCGGTAGACCGCCTGTCAAGTTTCGTGCCATTTGGAGGTCGTTTGATACTCCAACGGTTAACCGAGGGACCGAAAAGGCCTCGTGTGTGTTGCAGCCAAACACCCTTCCAAAGTGGCCCAAAACCCAGAAAACTCCCCTCCATGCTCTCGGTCGTTCGATCACGATCGTGTGGGCGAAAACCGCTCCTCATTTGGACTCTCTTAGCTCCCAGAATCTATAAATTAGCCCCTCCCCCCAAAATTCGCGGATGAATTCTCCCCCTAACCCTAGCCTCTCTCCCTCTCAGTTGCCGGACACATCCGCGTCGCGCCGGACATGTCCGCCGCCGCGCCCCGTCCACTCCGGAGCTGCCACGTGTCACCGCCACCTCCACCCACCGCGCCAGCCGTCGCGGCCCGTCGGGCCCAGGCGCGGCCTGCCCAGGCCCGCG
>NC_041393.1:387524381-387528855 GCF_002162155.2 Triticum dicoccoides | reverse complement strand
CCCGTGCTGCCCTTCTCCAGCGCCGCAGCGGTGCTGCCCTGTCGCCGGCCCGCGCCGCCGGCGACCTCCTCTGCCTCCCCGCGCCGAGATCCGGCCCGGATCCGCCCATCTCCGCCATCTCCCTCCTCTCCGGCCACATCTCCGGCGAGCTCTCCGGTCAACCTCGATATCCGTGCAGACAAGGTTGACCCCGATTTTTGCCTAAGTCCCTGTATTTTTGACATTATCATGCCATGTTCGTCGCATCATATCTCCATGCATACTGCTCCGTTTCGTGCGTGTAATATGTCAAATTGTTTGTCTCAACGAGTACTTCATTTCATTCCATTGGATCATGTTCATTTAAGTCCATCTTGATGCCTGAATCATCGTTGCAAGAGTGCTATATGATGTTGTCTGCTGTCTGTTAACAGAACATGCTCATTTGTCATTTTTACCATGTTTGATGTGTGCATCCTATGAGGTTGATGTCTACATGTGTTTTGTGATACATCATGCCATCTTTACAGTGGTGTATGCCATTTATTTTTGTGATCAATGTGGTGACTAGAACAAGTATGCAAACCAGGCTTCGTGATGTTACTGATTTCAGTCCCTGTTCTGCTGTTATTTTCATGCCATGTAAACTTGATGCTACAGAGAGATCGATGCATATTTTGAGATACTTCAGTAAGGATGTTTTGAACATATGGTTGTTATCTATCCATTCATTCCCCTGTTTACAATTATGGAGTGGCCTAGCATGTCATTTTATTGCTCTACTTTTGCTATAAACTATTTCCTGGCAGATTGTTTACATGTTATTCAATTTTGCCAAGGTTGTTGTAGTTGATCCTTGCATGCTATGAACTTGTTCTTGCCTTGGTTAGTGTCATAAACATGTCTTCTTGCTGATGCTATGCTTATCTTGTCATGCAATGACTTGTGGTGAGTGAATCGAGCTCGTGAAGTAGTGTACTTGCTGTTACTGTTTTGTTAGGCTGAATCTGTTATTTTGTGATGCTATGTAAACATGCTGCTACAAGTCATTCTATGCATAATCTAGAGATGTTCAATAAGGATGATTTGTTATACATGTCATGCTCTATCCATCCATGCCTCTGGTTGCATTTATAGCTTGCTTTAACTTGTTGTAATCTTGCTCCAAAGTTGCTAAATAATGTTGCTGTCAGCATGTTAACATTAAGTTCAGTTTTGCCATGTGCTTTGCTAGTGATCCATGCACCCTATGAACTTGTTCTTGCCATGCTTAGCTTCATAAACATGTCTTACTGCTTCTGGTTGCCTTGCCATGCCATGTATTGCTCTGTGGTGAGTGGTTCAAGCTCACCAACATGCCTACTTATTGTTGTTCCTGCCATGTTTGAATCTGTCATATAACTTGCTATGTTTACATGGGTGCCATCATATTTTCTGTGCCTTTTTGGCTCATGGCCAGTAAGGGACTTTTGTTCTATGCATTTAGTAGATTCATTCCATGCCTTTGTTTGCCATGATAAGTTCCTATAACATGTTGTTTGATAGCTCTAAACGTTGCAACCTGATGTTATTTCTGCAAAGTCTGAAACTGATATTATTTGCAATCTTGCCATGTGTGTTTGAGCATGTTCTAGTGATTTCGGGAGATAGCTCAGTGTTCATGTTTTGTTATGCTTTACCTGTACATCATGTACATGCCTTTTTTTTCTTCATATTATGGTGCTGTAGCATGTTGTTTTGATGCTTGCAATATGCCTAGTTGCTGTTTTGGACAGATTGTTGCTATAACTTGTATAGTGTGTATGTGCTGCACCGTTGCTCCATTTTGAGTGTGCTCTATATGAAACTTGCTTGATTTTGCACGTAGCTTCATATTATCGTGTTGCATCCTTGTTTTGGTGTGTTTTCTTGATGTTTGTATGCATTTTGCATCAGTGCCATGTTTATCTTGTTTTGCTCGTATCTTCTAGGCCGTAGCTCCGAATTAAATGAACTTTATATGTAACTTGACTAGAATCTCGTGTAGATCATCATGGTGCATTTTAACTTGCTGTTTAATAACTTGAACATAAGGTTTATTCAGATCTGGACCAACTTCGAAATTTGCATATGAGGACTTACCGGAATTGTTATATGTTGTTTCCGGCCTCATTTAAACTTGCCTTGATGTGTTGCTCTGTTCGCATCATCTCTTGCCATGAGTAGCCTCATATAGCCTTTGTCATGCATCATGTTTGGTTGTGCATCATGTCTTGTTCATGTGTGTTGTGTTTACCATGTTGTGTGCTTCTTCTCGATAGTTCTCGTTTTGTTGCGATCGTGAGGATTCGTTCGTCTATGCTTGGTTCGTCTTCGTGGCTTCATCTTCTTCATGGATTCATTCTTCTTCCTTGCGGGATTTCAGGCAAGATGACCGCTACCCTGGATCTCACTACTATCATTGCTATGCTAGTTGCTTCGTTCTATCGCTTTGCTGCACTACCTATCTTTTGCTCTTCAAGCCTCCCAAATTGCCATGAACCTCTAACCTTTGACACCCTTCCTAGCAAACCATTGCTTGGCTATGTTACTGCTTTGCTCAGCCCCTCTTATAGCGTTGTTAGTTGCAGGTGAAGTTGAAGATTGCTCCATGGTGGACATGATTATGTTGGGATATCACAATATCTTTTATTTAATTAATGCATCTATATATTTGGAAAAGGGTGGAAGGCTTGGCGTTATGCCTGGTGTTTTTTTCCACTCTTGCCGCCCTAGTTTCCGTCATACCGGTGTTATGTTCCCGGATTTTGCGTTCCTTACGCGGTTGGGTGATTTATGGGACCCCCTTGACAGTTCGCTTTGAATAAAACTCCTCCAGCAAGGCCCAACATTGGTTTTACTATTTGCCTCACCATCACCTACATTTCCCTTGGGAGTAATTAGCCCGAGGGTCATCTTTATTTTAGCCACCCGGGGCCAATGCTTGTCTAAGTGTTGGTCCAAACCGAGCGATGTCCGGCGCCCCCTGGGCAACCAGGGTCTATGCCAACCCGTCGTCTTGCTCATCTAGTGTGCCCTGAGAACGAGATATGTGCAGCTCCTATCGGGATTTGTCGGCACAGCGGGCGGTCTTGCTGGTCTTGTTTTACCATTGTCGAAATGTCTTGTAAACCGGGATTCCGAGTCTGATCGGGTCTTCCTGGGAGAAGGTATATCCTTCGTTGATCGCGAGAGCTTATCATGGGCTAAGTTGGGACACCCCTGCAGGGTATAAACTTTCGAAAGCCGTGCCCGCGGTTATGGGCAGATGGGAATTTGTTAATGTCCGGTTGTAGATAACTTGACACCAGATCTGAATTAAAACGCATCAACCGCGTGTGTAGCCGTGATGGTCTCTTCTCGGCGGAGTCCGGGAAGTGAACACGGTTTTGGGTTATGTTTAACGTAAGTAGGAGTTCAGGATCACTTCTTGATCATTACTAGCTTCACGACCGTTCCTTTTGCTCTCTTCTCCTCTTATTTGCGTATGTTAGCCACCATATAAGCTTAGTCGCTGCTGCAACCTCACCACTTTACCCCTTCCTTTCCTTTAAGCTTTGCTAGTCTTGATACCCATGGTAATGGGATTGCTGAGTCCTCGTGGCTCACAGATTACTACAACAACAGTTGCAGGTACAGGTTATGCGATGATCTTGACGCGAGAGCAATGTTTACTTGTTTTGGAGTTCTTCTTCTGCTTCTTCTTCGATCAGGGGATAGGTTCCAGGTCGGCAGCCTGGGCTAGTAGGGTGGATGTCGTTTGAGTTTCTGTTTGTGTTTCGTCCATAGTCGGATGATGCTCTTATGTATTGTCATGTTGTATTCGTGTGGCATTGTATGCCTCTTGTATGTATCCCCATCTATTATGTAATGTTGATGTAATGATATCCACCTTGCAAAAGCGTTTCAATATGCGGTTCTATCCTTGGTGGGACCTTCGAGTCTCTTTAGGATAGTATCACATATTGGGCGTGACAAGTTGGTATCAGAGCCTCGACCGACCCTAGGAGCCCCTTGATTGATCGTGTAGCTTGGCCGTTGTTGAGTCTAGAAGAAAACTCTTTTCTGAGTCTAGTTATATCGGAGAGTAGGAATTCTTTTTACTCCTCTGCCCCTTCGTCGCTCTGGTAAGGGATCTTGACGTAGGTGTTTTGAGTTACTCCTCTTCCCCTTCAAATTTTTTCTTTAGGATCACGCAGTTGGTTTTCTGATCGTTGTTCCTCAGCTCTTTTCATCCGGTGCATTTATCGTCAAGTTGACTCGAGCCTCTTCATCTTTGAGTTCAATCCTCAGTTGTTTTCTTTTCCCACCCGCCCACCCCTTTTCTTCTCGAAGCCGGAGTCCCTAATCGAGTATCCATCCTACTCGTGTGAAGCCTTTGCTTTATTTCCTCAACAATTTCGGTGGTGTTTTCTCTTCAAGATATTCGTCGATTCCCCGTCCCAGTTGCCTTGTTTTCCCGCCCTCCCACCCCTTT
>NC_041393.1:387521729-387524371 GCF_002162155.2 Triticum dicoccoides | reverse complement strand
TCGAGAAGCTATTTCATTCGTGCGGAACCTCTTCAGGTTTTTCCCTCAATTATCTCAACCGGTGAATTCTCGTTTCGTTCGTCATTCTTCATCTCTTTTTCTTTCCCGGTGGATTCAATTCAAGTTTTCTGGTAGTGATTATATTCTTTTCCTCGGATCAAGTGTTTTCCCTGCTCGTTCGCCTCTCGCCAGTTTATCATTCCGGAGTTCGAAAGACATCTTAGGAGATTCGTCTATATTCCAATTAATTCGTGGTTGTCACCTCATTGAAATATTTCAATTGTTCCGGTGCTTCTTCTAACTGTTCAACATCCCTTTTCAAACAGTGTTCTATTTTAGTGGGCCCTAACCCACAGGTCTTTTCCCATGATCTTACCTGACTCTTCTAATTCCCCCGGAGTTATTCTCAATTTTTTTCAAGTCTGACGTAAGAATGGATCCCATCAGTCTCTTGCCTTCTCCAAGATCTCTTTCAAATCATTTCATTGTTGGCTCAACCTTTTTGCTTTTCATTCTTCCGGAGTATCTCAGTAATTTTAGTGGTGTTTCTCGTCGTCATGTGAAGACCGAAGAAGAGTTTTCCTCTAAATCTTGTCGGTTCTCTTGAAGTTTCGTGGTTCTAGCTTCATGTTATCAGTCTCGAATTATTCCATTTGCCAGATATTCTTTTCACCCATCCGGAGTATTTCAGGAGTTGTTTTTTTCATCTCGATCATCCGGAGGCCATTGTTCCAGAAGAATTCTTCGTCCCCACATTTCAGCTACCGTTATCCAATTATCCCGGTGCTTCGTTCAAGTGTTCTTTAATTAGCTCATTATATCTTTGTTCTTTTGCATCTAAATCCCCTCGAGCATATTGGTTCTTCTAATTCTTCCCGGTGATTCATTCTCTTTCATCAGTCATTTTCTAATTCTTGCGGTGGTTCATTCATAATTTTTTCCTTTGTCATCATTTTAATTCATTCGTTCTTTCGAATCCTACCGGTGGTTCATGAAGACTTTCTCAAGTTTTGTGCTATACCCCTTTAATCCTTTTCAAGAAGAATAAGTGGTATGCAAAATCCTTTCCTTGTCATCAATTTAGTTTGATGAAGGATAAGCATACAATAAATCTTATTCTTATTTCATCCAAGTGAGTAATCCCATCCTTCGGAGTTTGTTCTTGATGAATAAATTCTAGTTTCAAGTGTTTCATATTTTCTTTTCCGGAGTTCAAATTTCCTCGGCCATATCGTCGAAACCTCCATCTAAATCATCGTAAGATTTAATCTTATTCTTTCATCCTTCATTCTATCTCACCATCCTTTTGTTACCGGAGTTCTACATGGTGGTTCTTCACGATTTAATTCATTCTTCAAGTGTTCATCAAGATTCTTGTTCAAGGAGTTCTAGTATCTTCCTTCTTGCATCTCAAAGTGCAATTAATTCTCCATATTCCTTTGAAGTGGAATTTTGCATTTCTTCGTTCTCCTCAGCTTTTTAATCTTTTCCGCTTATGGTCGGCGATCAGCTCATAATTTTGAGATGTTATCCATAAGTCCACAACAAGCTTATTCTTTCGTTGTTGATTTTTCTCAACAACTCCGTTCAATTCTTCCTTCTAAGTTCTTTTCATTCAATTCTTTTAATTCTTCCGGAGGCATTGCATTGTTCATCTCATCAAGTGTCATCCCATCTTGTGAAGTTCATGTTCTATTCATCCATGTTTCAACCGGAGTCCTGCCTAAATCCTTCCAGTCTTATTCGTTTCTTATCTCGTTTTAACCGGAGTGGTTTCTTAGTCTATGTGATTCCGTGAGCTTTCGATTCTCGCCATTCTCGTCGTTCCTCTTTTCTTATCGAGTGCTCTCGATTCTTTGCTTCTTCTCTTGAGTTCTGGCTTCACCTCTTCCTTTTCGCTTCCGTCTCGGTCCTAAGATCTCGGGACGAGATCTCTTGTTAGTGGAGGAGTGTTGTAATGCCCCGGATTCGATGCGCCAGGTGTCTTCCAGTTATTCATCGTCATTGCCATGTCATTTGCTTGCGTGTTGCATTTTGCCATGTCATCATCTGCATTTCATCCGCATGTTTTTCAAAACTTGCATCCGTTCGGATTCTCCCGGTTCTCTCCATTGTCCGTTTGGAGTCCGGACCTCTCGCACGCGCCCGTCGTCCCCTCTCAGACCTTGTTTCGTGAGCGGGTTAAAACGTTCTCGGAATGGACCGAGGTTTGCCAAGTGGCCTTGGTATAGCACCGGTAGACCGCCTGTCAAGTTTCGTGCCATTTGGAGGTCGTTTGATACTCCAACGGTTAACCGAGGGACCGAAAAGGCCTCGTGTGTGTTGCAGCCCAACACCCTTCCAAAGTGGCCCAAAACCCAGCAAACTCCCCTCCATGCTCTCGGTCGTTCGATCACGATCGTGTGGGCGAAAACCGCTCCTCATTTGGACTCTCTTAGCTCCCAGAATCTATAAATTAGCCCCACCCCCCGAAATTCACGGATGAATTCTCCCCCTAACCCTAGCCTCTCTCCCTCTCAGTCGCCGGACGCGTCCGCGTCGCGCCGGACATGTCCGCCGCCGCGCCCCGTCCACTCCGGAGCCGCCACGTGTCACCGCCGCCTCCACCCACCGCGCCAGCCACCGCGGCCCGTCGAGCCCAG
>NC_041393.1:387486120-387521383 GCF_002162155.2 Triticum dicoccoides | reverse complement strand
CGCCGCGTGGCGCCCGGCCTCGCCCCGCGCCGCCGGCGACCTCCTCCGCCTCCCCGCGCCGAGATCCAGCCCGGATCCGCCCGTCTCCGCCATCTCCCTCCTCTCCGGCCACATCTCCGGCGAGCTCTCCGGTCAACCTCGATATCCGTGCAGACAAGGTTGACCCCGATTTTTGCCTAAGTCCCTGTATTTTTGACATTATCATGCCATGTTCATCGCATCATATCTCCATGCATACTACTCCGTTTTGTGCGTGTAATATGTCAAATTGTTCGCCTCAACGAGTACTTCATTTCATTCCATTGCATCATGTTCATTTAGGTCCATCTTGATGCCTGAATCGTCGTTGCAAGAGTGCTATATGATGTTGTCTGTTGTCTGTTAACAGAACATGCTCATTTGTCATTTTTACCATGTTTGATGTGTGCATCCTATGAGGTTGATGTCTACATGTGTTTTGTGATACATCATGCCATCTTTACAGTGGTGTATGCCATTTATTTTTGTGATCAATGTGGTGACTAGAACAAGTATGCAAACCAGGCTTCGTGATGTTACTGATTTCAGTCCCTGTTCTGCTGTTATTTTCATGCCATGTAAACTTGATGCTACAGAGAGATCCATGCATATTTTGAGATACTTCAGTAAGGATGTTTTGAACATATGGTTGTTATCTATCCATTCATGCCCCTGTTTGCAATTATGGAGTGGCCTAGCATGTCATTTTATTGCTCTACTTTTGCTATAAACTGTTTCCTGGCAGATTGTTTACATGTTATTCAATTTTGCCAAGGTTGTTGTAGTTGATCCTTGGATGCTATGAACTTGTTCTTGCCTTGGTTAGTGTCATAAACATGTCTGATGCTATGCTTATCTTGTCATCCAATGACTTGTGGTGAGTGAATCGAGCTCGTGTAGTGTACTTGCTGTTACTGTTTTGTTAGGCTGAATCTGTTATTTTGTGATGTTATGTAAACATGCTGCTACGAGTCATTCTATGCATATTCTGGAGATGTTCAATAAGGATGATTTGTTATACATGTCATGCTCTATCCATCCATGCCTCTGGTTGCATTTATAGCTTGCTTTAACTTGTTGTAATCTTGCTCCAAAGTTGCTAAATAATATTGCTGTCAGCATGTTAACATTAAGTTCAGTTTTGCCATGTGCTTTGCTAGTGATCCATGCACCCTATGAACTTGTTCTTGCCATGCTTAGCTTCATAAACATGTCTTATTGCTGCTGGTTGCCTTGTCATGCCATGTGTTGCTTTGTGGTGAGTGGTTCAAGCTCACCAACATGCCTACTTATTGTTGTTCCTGCCATGTTTGAATCTGTCATATAACTTGCTATGTTTACATGGGTGCCATCATATTTTTTGTGCCTTTTTGGCTCATGGTCAGTAAGGGACTTTTGTTCTATGCATTTAGTAGATTCATTCCATGCCTTTGTTTGCCATGATAAGTTCCTGTAACATGTTGTTTGATAGCTCTAAACGTTGCAACCTAATGTTATTTCTGCAAAGTCTGAAACTGATATTACTTGCAATCTTGCCATGTGTGTTTGAGCATGTTCTAGTGATTTCTGGAGATAGCTCAGTGTTCATGTTTTGTTATACTTTACCTGTACATCATGTCCATGCCTTTTGTTTTCATATTATGGTGCTGTAGCATGTTGTTTTGATGCTTGCAATATGCCTAATTGCTGTTTTGGACAGATTGTTGCTATAACTTGTATAGTGTGTATGTGTTGCACCATTGCTCCGTTTTGAGTGTGCTCAATATGAAACTTGCTTGATTTTGCACGTAGCTTCATATTATCATGTTTCATCCTTGTTTTGGTGTGTTTTCTTGATGTTTGTATGCATTTTGCATCAGTGCCATGTTTATCTTGTTTTGCTCGTATCTTCTAGGCCGTAGCTCCGAATTAAATGAATTTTATATGTAACTTGACTAGAATCTCGTGTAGATCATCATGGTGCATTTTAACTTGCTTTTTAACAACTTGAACATAAGGTTTATTCAGATCTGGACCAACTTAGAAATTTGCATATGAGGACTTACCGGAATTGTTATATGTTGTTTCCGGCCTCATTTAAACTTGCCTTGATGTGTTGCTCTGTTTGCATCATCTCTTGCCATGAGTAGCCTCATATAGCCTTTGTCATGCATCATGTTTGGTTGTGCATCATGTCTTGTTCATGTGTGTTGTGTTTACCATGTTGTGTGCTTCTTCTCGATAGTTCCCGTTTTGTTGCGATCGTGAGGATTCGTTCGTCTACGCTTGGTTCGTCTTCATGGCTTCATCTTCTTCATGGATTCGTTCTTCTTCCTTGCGGGATTTCAGGCAAGATGACCGCTACCCTGGATCTCACTACTATCATTGCTATGCTAGTTGCTTCGTTCTATCACTTTGCTGCACTACCTATCTTTTGCTCTTCAAGCCTCCCAAATTGCCATGAACCTCTAACCTTTGACACCCTTCCTAGCAAACCATTGCTTGGCTATGTTACCGCTTTGCTCAGCCCCTCTTATAGCGTTGTTATTTGCAGGTGAAGTTGAAAATTGCTCCATGGTGGACATGATTATGTTGGGATATCACAATATCTTTTATTTAATTAATGCATCTATATATTTGGTAAAGGGTGGAAGGCTCGACCTTATGCCTGGTGTTTTGTTCCACTCTTGTCGCCCTAGTTTCCGTCATACCGGTGTTATGTTCCCGGATTTTGCGTTCCTTACGCGGTTGGGTGATTTATGGGACCCGCTTGACAGTTCGCTTTGAATAAAACTCTTCCAGCAAGGCCCAACATTGGTTTTACCATTTGCCTCACCATCACCTACATTTCCCTTGGGAGTAATTAACCCGAGGGTCATCTTTATTTTAGCCCCCCCGGGGCCAATGCTTGTCTAAGTGTTGGTCCAAACCGAGCGATGTCCGGCGCCCCCTGGGCAACCAGGGTCTATGCCAACCCGTCGTCTTGCTCATCCGGTGTGCCCTGAGAATGAGATATGTGCAGCTCCTATCGGGATTTGTCGGCACAACGGGCGGTCTTGCTGGTCTTGTTTTACCATTGTCGAAATGTCTTGTAAACTGGGATTCCGAGTCTGATCGGGTCTTCCTGGGAGAAGGTATATCCTTCGTTGATCGCGAGAGCTTATCATGGGCTAAGTTGGGACACCCCTGCAGGGTATAAACTTTCAAAAGCCGTGCCCGCGGTTATGGGCAGATGGGAATTTGTTAATGTCCGATTGTAGATAACTTGACACCAGATCCGAATTAAAACGCATCAACCGCGTGTGTAGCTGTGATGGTCTCTTCTCGGCGGAGTCCGGGAAGTGAACACGGTTTTGGGTTATGTTTGACGTAAGTAGGAGTTCAGGATAACTTCTCGATCATTACTAGCTTCACGACCGTTCCTTTTGCTCTCTTCTCGCTCTTATTTGCGTATGTTAGCCACCATATATGCTTAGTCGCTGCTGCAACCTCACCACTTTACCCCTTCCTTTCCTTTAAGCTTTGCTAGTCTTGATACCCATGGTAATGGGATTGCAGAGTCCTCGTGGCTCACAGATTACTACAACAACAGTTGCAGGTACAGGTTATGCGATGATCTTGACGCGAGAGTGATGTTTACTTGTTTTGGAGTTCTTCTTCTGCTTCTTCTTTGATCAGGGGATAGGTTCCAGGTCGGCAGCCTGGGCTAGCAGGGTGGATGTTGTTTGAGTTTCTGTTTGTGTTTCATCCATAGTCGGATGATGCTCTTATGTATTGTGATGTTGTATTCGTGTGGCATTGTATGCCTCTTGTATGTATCCCTATCTATTATGTAATGTTGATGTAATGATATCCACCTTGCAAAAGCGTTTCAATATGCAGTTCTATCCTTGGTGGGACCTTCGAGTCTCTTTAGGATAGTATCGCATATTGGGTGTGACACCCTTCCCCTGGCACAACCCTCTCCCTCCCCAACACCTCCTCCTCCTCCGTAGTGCTTGGCGAAGCTCTGCCGGAGAACTGCAAGCTCCACCACCACGCCGTCGTGCTTCCGGAGCTCTCCCTCAACTTCTCCTCTCCCCTTGCTGGATCAAGAAGGAGGAGACGTCCCCGGGCTGTACGTGTGTTGAACGCGGAGGCACCGTTGTTCGGTGCTTAGATCGGATTCGGCCGCGATCTGAATCGCTTAGTGAACGACTCCACCGACCGCGTTCTTGCAACGCTTCCGCATCGCGATCTTCAAGGGTATGAAGATGCACTCCCCTCTCTCTCGTTCCTAGTTACTCCATAGATTGATCTTGGTGATGCATAGAAAATTTTGGAATTTCTGCTATGTTCCCCAACAGTGGCATCATGAGCTAGGTCTATGCGTAGTTTCTATGCACGAGTAGAACACAAGTTGTTGTGGGCATTGATTTTGTTCAATATGCTTACCGTTACTAGTCCAATCTTGTTTCGACGGTATTGTGGGATGAAGCGGCCCGGACCGACCTTACACGTACACTTATGTGAGACAGGTTCCACCGACTGACATGCACTTGTTGCATAAGGTGGCTAGCGGGTGCCAGTCTCTCCCACTTTAGTCGGATCGGATTCGATGAAAAGGGTCCTTATGAAGGGTAAATAGCAATTGCCATATCACATTGTGGTTTTTGCGTAGGTAAGAAACGTTCTTGCTAGAAACCCATAGCAGCCACGTAAAACATGCAAACAACAATTAGAGGACGTCTAACTTGTTTTTGCAGGGTATGCTATGTGATGTGATATGGCCAAAAGAATGTGATGAATGATATGTGATGTATGATATTGATCATGTTCTTGTAATAGGAATCACGACTTGCATGTCGATGAGTATGGCAACCGGCAGGAGCCATAGGAGTTGTCTTAATTTATTGTATGACCTGTGTGTCAATGAACAACGCCATGTAATTACTTTACTTTATTGCTAAACCGTTAGACATAGTAGTAGAAGTAATAGTTGGTGAGACAACTTCATGGAGACACGATGATGGAGATCATGGTGTCATGCCGGTGACGATGATGATCATGGAGCCCCGAAGATGGAGATCAAAAGGAGCAAAATGATATTGGCCATATCATGTCACTTTTTGATTGCATGTGATGTTTATCATGTTTATGCATCTTATTTGCTTAGAACGACGGTAGTAAATAAGATGATCCCTCATTAAAATTTCAAGAAAGTGTTCCCCCTAACTGTGCACCGTTGCGAAATTTCGTTGTTTCGAAGCACCACGTGATGATCGGGTGTGATAGATTCTAACATTCACATACAACGGGTGTAAGCCAGATTTACACACGCGAAACACTTAGGTTGACTTGACGAGCCTAGCATGTACAAACATGGCCTCGGAACACAAGAGACCGAAAGGTCGAGCATGAGTCGTATGGTAGATACGATCAACATGAAGATGTTCACCGATGATGACTAGTCCGTCTCACGTGATGATCGGACACGGCCTAGTTGACTCGGATCGTGTAATCACTTAGATGACTAGAGGGATGTCTATCTGAGTGGGAGTTCATAAGATGAACTTAATTATCCTGAACATAGTCAAAAGATTCTTGCAAATTATGTCGTAAGCTTGCGCTTTAGTTCTACTATTTAGATATGTTCCTAGAGAAAATTTATTTGAAAGTTGATAGTAGCGATTATGCGGACTAGGTCCGTAAACTGAGGATTGTCCTTGTTGCTTCGTAAAAGGCTTATGTCCTTAATGCACTGCTCAGTGTGCTGGACCTCGAACGTAGTCTGTGGATGTTGCGAACATCTGACATACACATTTTGATAACTACGTGATAGTTCAGTTAAATGGTTTAGAGTAGAGGCACCAAAGACATTTTCAAAACGTCGCGGAACGTATGAGACGTTTCGAGGGCTGAAATTGGGATTTCAGGCTCGTGCCCACGTCAAGAGGTATGAGACCTCCGACGATTTTCTTAGCCTGCAAACTAAGGGAGAAAAGCTCAATCGTTGAGCTTGTGCTCAGATTGTCTGAGTACAACAATCACTTTAATCGAATGGGAGTTGATCTTCCAGATGAGATAGTGATGTTTCTCCAAAGTCATTGCCACCAAGCTGCTAGAGCTTCGTGATGAACTATAACATATCAGGGATAGATATGATGATCCTTGAAATATTCGTGATGTTTGACACCGTGAAAGTAGAAATCAAAAAGGAGCATCAATTGTTGATGGTTAGTGAAACCACTAGTTTCAAGAAGGGCAAGAGCAAGAAGGGATACTTCATGAAATGGAAAAACAGTTGCTGCTCTAGTGAAAACCCAAGGTTGAACCCAAAACCGAGACTAAGTGCTTCTGTAATGAGAGGAACGGACACTAAAGCAGAACCACCCTAGATACTTAGTAGATAAGAAGGCAGGCAAGGTCGATAGAAGTATATTGGATATACATTATGTTAATGTGTACTTTACTAGTACTCCTAGTAGCACCAGGGTATTAGATACCGGTTCAGTTGCTAAGTGTTAGTAACTTGAAATAAAAGGCTGCGGAATAAATGGAGACTAGCTAAAGGTGAGCTGACGATATGTGTTGGAAGTGTTTTCCAATCTTGATGTGATCAAGCATCACACGCTCCCTCTACCATCGAGATTGGTGTTAAACCTAAATAATTGTTATTTGGTGTTTGCGTTGAGCATAGACATGATCGGATTATGTCTATCGCAATGCGGTTATTCATTTAAGGAGAATAATGGTTACTCTGTTTATTTGAATAATACCTTCAATGGTCTTGCACCTGAAATGAATGGTTTATTGAATCTCGATCGTAGTGATACACATGTTCATGCCAAAAGATATAAGATAGTAATGATAGTACCACCTACTTGTGGCACTGCCATGTAAGTCATATTGGTATAAAATGCATGAAGAAGCTCCATGTTGATGGATCTTTGGACTCGCTCGTTTTTGAAAAGTTTGAGACATGCGAACCATGTCTATTGGTGTATACGCATGAAGAAACTCCATGCAGATGGACCGTTTGGACTCACTTGATTTTGAATCACTTGAGACATGCAAATCATACCACATGGGCAAGATGACTGAAAGCCTCGGTTTTAGTAAAATGGAACAAGAAAGGAACTTGTTGGAAGTAATACATTTTGATGTGTGCAGTCCAATGAGTGCTGAGGCACGCAGTGGATATCGTTATGTTCTTACTTCACGGATGATTTGAGTAGATACTGAGTATATTTACTTGATGAAACACAAGTCTGAATTATTGAATGGTTAAAGTAATTTCAGAGTGAAGTTGAAGATCACCGTGACAAGAGGATAAAATGTCTATGATATGATCATAGAGATGAGTATCCGAGGTACGAGCTTTGGCACGCAATTAAGACATTGTGGAAATTGTTTCACAATTAATACCACCTGGAACACCATAGTGTGATGGTGTGTCCGAACATCATAGTTGCACCCTATTGGATATGGTGCGTACCATGATGTCTCTTATCGAATTACCACTATCGTTCATAGGTTAGGCATTAGAGACAACCGCACTCACTTCAATAGGGCACCACGTAACTCCGTTGAGATGACACCGTATGAACTATGGTTTGGAGAAACCTAAGCTGTCGTTCCTTAAAAGTTTGGGGCTGCGACGCTTATGTGAAAAAGGTTTCAGGTTGATAAGCTCGAACCCAAAGCGGATAAAATGCTTCTTCATAGGACACCCAAAATAGTTGGGTATACCTCCTAATTCAGATCCGAAAGCAATAGGGATTGTTTCTTAAATCGGGTCCTTTCTCGAGGAAAAGTTTGTCTCGGAAAGTTGAGTGGGAGGATGGTGGAGACTTGATGAGGTTATTGAACCATCACTTCAATTAGTGTGTAGCATGACACAGGAAGTTGTTCCTGTGGCGTCTACACCAATTGAAGTAGAAGCTTATGATAGTGATCATGAAGTTTCGGATCAAGTCACTGCCGTACCTCGTAGGGTGACAAGGATGCGTACTACTTCAGAATGGTACAGTAATCCTGTCTTGAAGGTCATGTTGCTAGACAACAATGAACCTACGAGCTATGGAGAAGCAATGGTGGGCCCATATTCCAACAAATGGTTAGAAGCCATGAAATCCGAGATAAGATCCATGTATCAGAACAAAGCATGGACTTTGGTGGACTTGCCCGATGATCGGCAAGCCATTGAGATAAATGGATCTTTAAGAAGAAGACGAACGTGGACGGTAATATCATCGTCTATGAAGCTCGACTTGTGGCGAAGAGTTTTTCACAAGTTCAAGGAGTTGACTATGATGAGATCTTCTCATCCGTAGCGATGCTTAAGTTCGTCGAAATCATGTTAGCATTAGCTGCATTTATGAAATCTGGCAGATGGATGTCAAAACGAGTTTCCTTACCAGTCTTCGTAAGGAAAGGTTGTATGTGATACAATTAGAAAGGTTTTGTTGATCCTAAGGATGCTAAAAGGTATGCTAGCTCTAGCGATCCTTCCATGGACTGGAGTAAGCATCTCGGAGTTGGAATATACACTTTGATAAGATGATCAAAGATTTTGGGTTTATACAAAGTTTATGAGAAACTTGTATTTCCAAAGAAGTGAGTGGGAGCACTATAGAATTTCTGATGAGTATATGTTGTTGACATATTGTTGATCAGAAATGATGTAGAATTTTTGGAAAGCATATAGGGATATTTGAAAAGTGTTTTTCAATAGAAAACCTAGATTAAGCTGCTTGAACGTTGAGCATCAAGATCTATGAGGATAGATCAAAAACGCTAAATGGTACTTTCAAATGAGCACATACCTTGACATGATCTTGAAGGTGTTCAAGATGGATCAGTCAAAGAAGGAGTTCTTGCCTGAGTTGTAAGGTATGAAGTTAAGACTTAAAGCTCGACCACGGCAGAAAAGAGAGAAAGGACGAAGGTCGTCCCCTATGCTTTAGACGTAGGCTCTACAGTATGCTATGCCGTGTACCACACCTGATGTGTGCCTTGCTACATACCTGGCAAGAGGGTACAAAGGTGATCAAGGAGTGGATCACCAGATAGCGGTCAAAATTATCCTTGGAGGAATAAGGATATGTTTCTCGGTTATGGAGGTGATAAAGAGTTCGATGTAAAGAGTTGCGTTGATGCAAGCTTTAACACCTATCCGAATGACTCTGAGTAGCAAACCGGATACATATAGTGGAGCGACCATTTGGAATAGCTCCAAGTGGAGCGTGGAAGCAGTATTTACAATATGGCCTAGAGATTTGCGAAGTACATATGGATCTGAATGTTGCAGACCCGTTGACTAAAACCTCTCTCACAAGCAAAACATGATCAAACCCCAGAACTCATTGAGTCTTAATCACATGATGATGTGAACTAGTTTAGTGACACTAGTAAACTCTTTGGATGTTGGTCACATGGCGATGTGACCTATGAGTGTTAATCACATGGCGATGTGAACTAGATTATTGACTCTAGTGCAAGTGGGAGACTGTTGGAAATATGCCCTAGAGGCAATAATAAATTAGTTATTATTATTATATTTCCTTGTTCATGATAATCGTTTATTATCCACGCTATAATTGTATTGATAGGAAACACAGATACATGTGTGGGTACATAGACAACACCATGTCCCTAGTAAGCCTCTAGTTGACTAGCTCGTTGATCAATAGATGGTTACGGTTTCCTAACAATGGACATTGGATGTAGTTGATAACGGGATCACATCATTAGGAGAATGATGTGATGGACAAGACCCAATCCTAAGCCTAGCACAAAGATCGTGTAGTTCGTATGCTAAAGCTTTTCTAATGTCAAGTATCATTTCCTTAGACCATGAGATTGTGCAACTCCCGGATGCCGTAGGAATGCTTTGGGTGTACCAAACGTCACAACGTAACTGGCTGGCTATAAAGGTGCACTACGGGTATCTCCAAAAGTGTCTGTTGGGTTGGCACGAATCGAGACTGGGATTTGTCACTCCGTGTGACGGAGAGGTATCTCTGGGCCCACTCGGTAGGACATCATCATAATGTGCACAATGTGACCAAGGGTTTGATCACGGGATGATGTGTTACGGAACGAGTAAAGAGACTTGCCTGTAACGAGATTGAACAAGGTATCGGGATACCGACGATCGAATCTCGGGCAAGTACCATACCGCTAGACAAAGGGAATTGAATACGGGATTGATTGAATCCTCGACATTGTGGTTCATCCGATGAGATTATCGTGGAACATGTGGGAGCCAACATGGGTATCCAGATCCCGCTGTTGGTTATTGACCGGAGAGTTGTCTCGGTCATGTCTATGTGTTTCCCGAACCCGTAGGGTCTACACACTTAAGGTTCGGTGACACTAGAGTTGTTATGGAAATTAGTGTGCAGTTACCGAATGTTGTTCGGAGTCCCGGATGAGATCCCGGACGTCACGAGGAGTTCCGGAATGGTCCGGAGGTAAAGATTTATATATGGGAAGTCCTATTTTGGCCACCGGAAAATGTTCGGGATTTTTCGGTATTGTACCGGGAAGGTTTTAGAAGTTTCCGGAGTGAGGCCCACCTGCATGGGGGGACCCACATGAACGTGGGTAGTGGGGGCAAGGCCCCACACCCCTGGTCAAGGCGCACCAAGATCCCCCCTTAGAAGGAATAAGATCATATCCCAAAGGGATAAGATCAAGATCCCTAAAAAAGGGGGATAACAATCGGTGGGGAAGGAAATGATGGGATTTCTTTCCTCCCACCTTTGCCAACGCCCCAATGGACTTGGAGGGCAAGAAACCAGCCCCCTTCACCCCTATATATAGTGGGGAGGCGCATGGGAGCTTCACCCTTCCCCTGGCACAGCCCTCTCCCTCCCCAACACCTCCTCCTCCGTAGTAGTGCTTGGCGAAGCTCTGCCGGAGAACTGCAAGCTCCACCACCACGCCGTCGTGCTGCCGGAGCTCTCCCTCAACTTCTCCTCTCCCCTTGCTGGATCAAGAAGGAGGAGACGTCCCCGGGCTGTACGTGTGTTGAACGCGGAGGCACCATTGTTCGGTGCTTAGATCGGATTCGGCCGCGATCTGAATCGCTTAGTGAACGACTCCACCGACCGCGTTCTTGCAACGCTTCCGCATCGCGATCTTCAAGGGTATGAAGATGCACTCCCCTCTCTCTCGTTGCTGGTTACTCCATAGATTGATCTTGGTGATGCGTAGAAAATTTTGAATTTCTGCTACGTTCCCCAACATATGACTCACAAAATGATCAATAATCCCACACGGAGGTTCATGACTCGTAGTGTACTGCCGGACCCCTCCCCCCACCCCCACCCCCCACACACACAGACACACACATCTCGCACCATCACATCCACTCTGACGAATGTCAAACTTTTTCTGCAATGAACATGTGACCAAAGGCGGAGTGTCGTGTTAAAATTAGAAAAAAAACAGACATCATTCGATCGTTTTTATACAATGATTGATTTCCTAGGGATTTAATGTGCAAAAATTAAATTTGAGCTACATGTGCACCAAAATGGGTTACAAAATCATATGTGTCCCTGGGTGCATGTTTCCCTGTGCACGAGATTTCAAAATATTAAGAATATATATTTTTAAAATTCAGTAAATCCAAAACTTAGTTGAAATTCATGAAACTTATCGTGGTGTCATATATGGACACCAGTAGACTGCGATATTGTATTTTTTTGTCAATGAGACCCGTTTTGATACAATCTTCTTACAAATGGGAGATTATTAAAAACTGGCAACCAATATCTCATACAGATTATTTATTTGGACCATGTGCGTTAGACCGTGCCATGCTTCAGTTAAGCAGTAAAGCGGCAGAATGAATCATCAATAAACCAAAAAATATACGTGCTGCCACACGCCCCGTGTGCCGTGCGAGCAGGCATGAGTTGACGGGACGCATGCGAGTAGTCTGTCGCGCAGGCATACCGGGAGGCGTGCGTGCAGGTGTGCATATTGATGGGAGGCGTGCGAGTAGCTGTGTGAAATGATGGTAGGAATGGCAGAAGTCCGCCGCGCAGGCTCACCGGGAAGCGAGACAACTTTTGACCGCCGCCTGCCTCGCTCCCACTGGTCCGCATTAATTGTACACTCGAGCCACTAGCCATAATAGGCGGCCGCACCCCCGGTCCACAGTGATCACCAACGTCTGGACTCTGGAGTGTATGAGGATGCCACCGAAGTGCACCATCACAGGGAGTGGCGACGCCGGGGCTGGTGAAGCACCCACGAAATGCATGAAGCTGGGCACAGAGGTTGTCGTCGCCGCCGACAAGGTCTTGCACAGGCAGCAACACGACCTTGACTTCGTCGGGCTGTCGTGGCCCCCCAGCCGGAGCCGGAGGTCAACAACAACTCCGGCAACAACTGCGACTCCGGTGGAAAACCGGTTAGTCATCTATATACCCATTTGTGCATCAAACATATCATGTGTTTTCTCTGGTTACTCCCCCCTCCCCTCTATAATTTTTTTGGAATACAAATCCTATGGTTATGTTCTCTTGGTCCATGAAATCAGAGTAATTAAGATCTGTTAGATGCACGTAGTGTATTGATTGTTTGAATGTTATTCGTATAGAATTAGTGATTAATTGTTTGTTTTGTACAAATGATTTTTGCTAATAATCCGACTAGGATTAGCTTGCATGCTAATAATTCATGGCCAAATCTTGAGAATTGATTTTGAATGTCCTACATATATGTTTGTGCCTTTTTTTTCTTCCAGACCTTGAGAATTGATTTTGAATGTCCTACATCTATGTTTCTGCCATTTTTTCTTTCAGGTTGGTATGTACACAGATGAGGCTTCGGCCAGCTTCGCCACCGAATGTACATCTTGGACCTGGCTGCACGGCCAAAAGCGGGCATGCCCCTGGACCTGAGGAACCAGTAGAATCTTCGGCGGACCGCATCAGCGATCTCCCGGACGACATCCTTTGGGAGATCATCTCCCTTCTCCCCACAAAGGATGGCTGCCGCACACAAGTCCTTGCATCTCGGTGGCGCACTCTGAGGCACGCCGCACCTCTTAATCTCGACCGTCGTCAGCTATCTGTCGATGATGATTCTGAACTCCCCGGAGCCATCATCTCCTCCCACCAGGGCTCGGTTCAACGCATCTGCATCCCGGCATGCTACCTGCTAGACATACACTGCATGGTGGCTGCTTGGTTGACATCTCGTCAATTCGATAAACTCTAGCAGCTTGAGTTCTACCATGACTATATATGTAACATACCATGAACCGATGTATCCGTGCCGTCACCACTGATGTCCATCTCATGGTTTTCCTCCTCTCTCCACACTGCCACCTTTGCTCGGTGTCATCTAGCAGACAATCTGCTACAAATGCTTCGACTCCCACTACTAAAAAAACTTGCGGTTGTGATCGTTGCTCTGCCGGAGGCCGCACTGCACAGCATCATCCACTCCAGCTCCCCTGCCCTGGAGCGCTTGCTGCTTATTTTTGGAATAGAAATTCGTATATGTTGTCTCAAAATAAATTCGCCCCACCTTGTAAGCATGAGATTTTTTTAGATATGATCTCATCATCGAAGATGCCCCTTCACTTAAGGTTGCTCCTTGATTCTATTATAGTACCTTTGCAAATAGATGTAGTCTCTGTGCCTAAACTGGAGACCTTGGGTGCAATTCGTGATCCTTTTAGATGATTCAAGATGGTGTTTGGCTCCACACCTATTGAGGTACTGTATATTATTCACGTAAACTTTTGTAATCTGCCTTTTTCATTTGTGCGCATAAATATCATCTTGGAGTACACTTTTGTTACTAATATTATGTTCCATGCTCAGTGAACAGTTTGTCCATCCTATCAGTGGTGGTGGATTCTGTCAAGACCTTACATATCAGTATGTGGTGTTTTGATCTGAACACGATTATTGGCTTGCTGCAATGCTTTCCATGCCTGGAGAATTTGTATATAAAGGTGACGATTTCACGCACATTGAAAGCCCATATATAATGTACTATAATTAATCATTCAGCTATTACTCTTTAAAAATAGCCTTTTTTAGACATTAAGTGTTTTCAATCTTCATCTCTATTTAGGCACTAACACATGGAGAAAAAGTATAACCAATCGATGGTTCAGGAAGCACCTGGATTTTCTCAGATCTCATGACATTCGTCCGAAGACAGTAACGCTGGAAGGATATGCATCCAACAATGCAAACACTAGCTTTGTCACATTCTTCATGTTGAATGCGAGGTCACTATTATCTGTGAGGATTAAGTTTTTTGACAAGAAATTTCTTATGGCTGCAAGTGTTGAACAACATAAAAAGAAGTTTCAGGTGGACCTAAGGGCTTCTGATCGTGCTCGACTTCTATTTACAACAGATTGTCATCATGGACCAGTAGAATTTCTGGTCCGGGGTCTTGATTTTATGGATCAGACCAATCCATTTTATTGTGACTGCCAAAAACTTTGGTTGAGTTAGATGGTCCTGTTCAATCTGGATTTTTTCTAAACCTGACGAGAAATTAATCCTCGTGCTTTTGTACTGTTTGTAAGCTGGAGTTAGATATTGTTGCCCTTTTCAAATCGGCTTTGACCCATATTTTCTTTCATACTAGGCCAATGGCTTGCCATATCTTTAATTAAGACATAAATATTATAAGCATTCACAACATAGGGAAAGAACCTCACTCTCGCGGGATCCTTCGGATCTCTGTTCATTACAGAACCGCAAGTTCTTAGCGCCCACTAGCACCCACAAACTTATTTTCATCTAGCACACCAAATGCGTTGTAATTCTTAATAAGAAAAGCTGCATGGTAGTGACAGATTTGGATTTGTCATTTGGGACCCACAAGGAAAAAGCCTATCCAGGGCGGTGCCGACTCGACAATAAACATTGAGAAACCTGGTTTTAAAATTACCGTAAATTCAAAACTCGCCTCAAAATCATGAAACTTGGCATGGTGTTATGACATGGCAACAACATGCTGTGCTAAAAAATAAGTCCAATTTGGGACAAGTTATGGCACAAACTTCTTAGAAACCGGAGCTTCTCTCAAAAAGGCTCATGGTTTCGAGAGGGACCTTGCCACCTATGTGTGCGAACGACATACACTGTCTCTTCCCGCCTTGATTTATTTTACAGAGGCAACATGCAACTATAGTAGCGTCGTCCTAAAAATATGAAATTATTCACGGTTCGTTTTGCCTTTTTATACATTATTTGAGTTTTCTAGGCATTTTGGAACATACTTTGGTGTGTGCAAAGGTCATGTTTGTACTAACCACATATGTAATTGGATGTTCAATCAGTTTATGGAATCAAGTCCTTATAAGTTATCAGTACATATGTTTGTTGTTCTGTGTGCAATGACATCCCACACGGACCATACTAGGGAACCCGTCGGTGATAATTTCATCAATCGCTGACAATTGTATACCACCAAGCGTTTTCCCACAATACACATGGCTTATTAGCAACAGTCGTCTGTATTATTATCGGTCTTTGCACACATTTGTGATTACAAACCAGTTTGTTGCATATCACACACATCTTGTTAAATTTAACTGTTTCTGTTCTCTTGGCTCAAAGCAAACAGTTCATCCAAGTGAACCGTATGTCGTATATCACACACACTTTGATCTGGCCGACCGTTTCTTTTGTGTTTCCTAATCACAAACAATTCATCTGAGTGAACCGTATGCTGTATATCGCACACACCTTCATATGGCTGCCCATTTCTTTTGTTCCGCCTCATCGCAAATAGTTAATTGAACTGAACAGTAAGCCCTGCATCACACACGCAACTAAAATCTGAACCATGTTTGATGCATCCGTCATCGCAAATGTTTTGCACCTTTTTTGACAATTTTTTACACCACCGTTTGCGATTATTGCATCGCACACAGTTTCGTCGAAGGGTCTTTGATGTCGCGTTACAGCATCCTGTAGTAGTGATACTTGGGAAGTCTATTGATACGTCTCCAACGTATCTATAATGTTTGATTGTTCCATGCTATAATATTATCTATTTTGGATGTTTTATATGCATTAATATGCTATTTTATATTATTTTGGGGACTAACTTATTAACCTAGAGCCCAATGTCAGTTTTAGTTTTTTCCTTGTTTTTGAGTTCCACAGAAAAGGAATATCAAACGGAGTCCAAATGGAATAAAACTTTCGCGATGATTTTTCTTGGACCAGAAGGCACACGTGGGACTTGGAGTCCAAGTCAGAGAAACCCCGAGGAGATGACAAGCCAGGGGGGCGCCCCTAGGGCTTTTGGGCCCCTCAAAGATCCCTTGACTTCCTACCTTGGCCTATAAATTCAGAAATATTCCAGAAACCCTAGAAGTGTCCACAAAATTACTTTTCCATTGCCGCAGGTCTCTGACCTCGTGAAATCCCATCTGGAGGCCTTTTCTGGTACTCTACCGGAGGGGAATCTCATCACGGAGGGCTTCTACATCAACCCTATTGCCATGCCGATGAAGCATGAGTAGTTTACCTCAGACCTATGGGTCCATAGCTAGTAGCTAGATGGCTTCTTTTCTCTCTTTGATCTTCAATACAATGTTCTCCTCGATGTTCTTGGAGTTCTATCCGATGTAATCTTCTTTTGTGGTGCGTTTGTCGAGATCTAATGAATTGTGGATTTATGATTAGATTATCTATGAATATTATTTGAATCTTCTCTGAATTCTTATATGCATGATTTGATATATTTGTATTTCTCTTTGAATTATCGATTTGATTTGGACAACTAGATTGGTATTTCTTGCAATGGAAGAGGTGCTTAGTTTTGGGTTCAATCTTGTGGTCTCCTCACCCAGTGACAATAGGGGTAGCGAGGCATGTATTGAGTTGTTGCCATCAAGGGGCAAAAGATGGGGTTTATATCATATTGCTTGGTTTATCCTCTACAACATGTCATCTTGCTTAAAGTGTTGCTCTATTCTTATGAACTTAATACTCTAGAAGCAACTAGGAGTCGGTCGATGTGTGGAGTAATAGTAGTAGAATGCAGAATCGTTTCGATCTACTTGACATGGGCATGATGCCTATATTCATTATCATTGCCTTAGATATCATCATAACTTTGCATTTTTCTATCAATTGCTCAACAGTAATTTGTTCACCCACCGTATTATTTTCTTTCAAGAGAGAAGCCTCTAGTGAAACCTATGGCCCCGGGGTCTACTTTCCATATATTATTTTCAGATCTATAAACCAAAAAACCCAAAAATACCTCGCTGAGTTTTATTTACTTTTATTTTATTTTATGTTTTAGTAATCTTTTATATCTATCTCTATCAGGTCTCACCTTTGCAAGTGACCGTGAAGGGATTGACAACCCCTTTATTGCATTGGGTGCAAGTGTTTGATTGTATGTGGAGGTGCATATATTGGGGACTTGTGTGTTTCTTGTACTAGATTGATACATTGGTTCTCTAACTGAGGAAAATACTTATCTCTACTTTGCTGCATCACCCTTTCCTCTTCAAGGGAAAAACCAACGCAAGCTCAAGAAGTAGCAGGAAATTTTTTTGGCGCCGTCGACGGGGAGATCTACATCAAGCCTACCAAGTACCCATCATAAACTCTCATCTCTTGCATTACATTATTTTCCATTTGCCTCTCATTTTCCTCTCCCCCACTTCTAAAATGGTTTTCAGAAAATTACAAAAAGATTTGCCTCTTTATTTGCCTTCTTACTTTCGTCTTTTTGTTTGCTTGTGTGTTAGATTGCTTGCTTTGTCGCGATGACTCAAGAGAATACCAAGTTGTGTGATTTTTCCAGTACGAATAATAATGATTTTATTAGTTCTCCAATTGCTCCTGCCACTAGTGCAGAATCTTGTGAAATTAATGTTGCCTTGCTGAATCTTGTTATGAAAGATCAATTTTTGGCCTTCCTAATGAAGATGTCGCATCACATCTAAATACTTTGTTTGAATTGTGTGATATGCAAAAGAATAAATATGTGGCTAATGATATTATTAAATTGAAGCTATTTCCGTTCTCACTACGAGATCGTGCTAAAACTTGGTTTTCATCTTTGCCTAAAAATAGTATTGATTTGTGGAATACGTGTAAAGATGCTTTTATTTCCAAGTATTTTCCTCCCGCTAAGATCATCTCCCTTAGGAACGATATAATGAATTTTAAGCAACTTGATCATGAACATGTTGCATAATCTTGGGAGAGGATGAAATTGATGATAAGAAATTTCCCTACTCATGGTTTAAGTTTATGGATGATCTTAGAAATTTTTTATGCCGGATTGAATTTTGCATCTAGAAATCTTTTAAATTTGTCTGCTGGGGATACTTTTATGGAAATCACATTAGGAGAAGCTACTAAACTCCTAGATAATATCATGTCAAATTAGTATCAATGGCATACCGAAAGATCTTCCACTAGTAAAAGAAAGTGCATGCAATTAAAGAAATAAATACTTTGAGTGGAAAGATGGATGAATTGATGAAATTGTTTACTAGTGGTCCTATTGGCCCTAATGATATGCCTTTGTCTTCTTTGATTGGAAATAATAATGAATCTATGGATGTGAATTTTGTTGGTAGGAACAATTTTGGTAATAACGCGTATAGAGGTAATTCAACCCTAGGCCGTTTCCTAGTAATTCCTCTAATAATTATGGTAATTCCTACAACAATTCTGATGGAAATTATAATAAGATGCCCTCTGATCTTGAGAACAATATTAAAGAATTTATTAGTTCCCAAAAGGTTTTCAATGCTATGGTTGAAGAAAAATTGCTCAAGATTGATGATTTGGCTAGGAAAGTTGATAGAATTTCGCTTGAGATTGATTCTTTGAAAATTAGATCTATTCCACTGAAGCATGATATTAATGAGTCTCTAAAAGCTATCAGAATTCCTATTTATGAATGTAAAGAAAGAACCGCTAGGATGCGTGCTAAGCGAGATTGGTTTGTAAAAGCATGTTCTTCTGGTTTGTGTGAAAATAATGATGAAGATCTTAAAGCGATTGATGTTACTCCTATTGAATCTTTGTTTTCTAATATAAATCTCGATAAAGATGGGACTGTATATGAGTCAACTTTAGTTAAAAGGCATCCCTAAGATTCGGAGTTTAGAGATCTTGATGCAAAAATTTATGAACCCACTCTTTTGGATTTCAAGGATTTTAATTATGATAAGTGTTCTTTGATAGATTGTATTTCCTTGTTGCAATCTATGTTGGATTCCCCTCATGCTTATAATCAAAATAAAGCTTTTACTAAACATATCGTTGATGCTATGATGAAATCTTGTGAAGAAAAACTTGAGTTGGAAGTTTCTATCCCTAGAAAGCTTTATGATGAGTGGGAAACTACTATTAAGATTAAAATTAAGGATTATGAGTGACATGCTTTGTGTGATTTGGGTGCTAGCATTTCCACGATTCCAAAAACTTTATGTGATGTGCTAGGTTTCCATGAATTTGATGATTACTCTTTAAATTTGCATCTTGCGGATTCCACTATTAAAAAACCAATGGGAAGGATTAATGATGTTCTTATTGTTGCAAATAGGAATTATGTGCCCGTAGATTTTATTATGCTTGATATAGATTGCAATCCTACATGTCCGATTATTCTTGGTAGACCTTTCCTTAGAATGATTGGTGCAATTATTGATATGAAATAAGGAAACATTAGATTTCAATTTCCATTAAGGAAGGGCATGTAACACTTTCCAAGAAAGAAAATTAAGGTACCATATGAATCTATTATGAGAGCTACTTATGGATTGCATACCAAAGATGACAATACCTAGATCGTTGCTTTTTGCCTAGCTAGGGGCGTTAAACAATAGCGCTTGTTGGGAGGCAACCCAGTTTTATTTTTGTTCTTACTTTTTTGTTCCTGTTTTGTATAAATTTTCCATCTAGCCTCTGTTTAGATGTGTTTTCATGTTTTAATTAGTGTTTGGTCCAAGTAAGACCTTTGGGATGGCTTACGGTGATAGTTGATTTGATCTTGCTGAAAAACAGAAAATTTTGCGCCCAGTAAAATAATTTTCAAAATTCACACAAGCGTGCTTTTGATCTGAATTTCTTAAAGAAGATTGATATACCAACTTCACAGGTTTTCATAATTTTTCAGAATGTTTGGAGTTACAGAAGTATTTGAAGTTGTCAGATTGCTACAGACTATTCTGTTTTTGACAGATTCTGTTTTCTATGTGTTGTTTGCTTATTTTGATGAATCTATGGGTAGTATCACGGGGTATGAACCATGGAGAAGTTGGAATGCAGTAGATATTACACCAATACAAATAAAGTATGAGTTCATAACTTTATCAAAAGTGGCGATTTATTTTCTTATACTAATGGATCTCGTGAGTTTTCTGTTGAGTTTTGTGTTGTGAAGTTTTCAAGTTTTGGGTAAAGATTTGATGGACTATGGAATAATTAAGGAGTGACAAGAGCCTAACCTTGGGGACGCCCAAGGCACCCCAAGGTAATATTCAAGGACAACCAAGCATCTAAGCTTGGGGATGCGCCGGATGGCATCCCCTCTTTCGTCTTCGTCTATCGATAAATTTACTTGAGGCTATATTTTTATTCTCCACATGATATGTGTTTTGCTTGGAGCGTCTTGTATGATATGAGTCTTTGCTTTTTAGTTTGTCACAATAATCCTTGCTATACACACCTTTTTATAGGGACACACATGAATCATGAATTTATTAGAATACTCTATGTGCTTCACTTATATCTTTTGAGCTAGGCAATTTGCTCCAGTACTTCACTTATATCTTTTTAGAGCACGGCGATGGTTTTATTTTATAGAAATTTATGAACTCTCATGCTTCACTTATATTATTTTGAGAGTCTATAAACAGCATGGTAATTGCTTAGGTTGTGAATTTAGTCCTAATATAATGGGCATCCAAGTGGGATATAATAAAAACTTCCATATAGAGCATTGAATACATGAGAAGTTTGATTCCTTGTAGTTGTTTTGATATAGGAAGATGGTGATATTCGGGTCATGCTAGTAGTAAATTGTGGAGTCCAATAAATAATTGCGTTAAGGTCTTTGATTCCCGTAGCATGCACGTTATGTCTTCTAGTTATGTGATGAAGTTAGAGCAAATTTATTCTTGATTGTCTTCCTTTGCGTGAAAGTAGGGAGCACGCGATGGTTAACTCCTACCAACCTCTCCCCTAGGAGCATGCGTAGTTGTACTTTGCTTCGAGGGCTAATAGATTTTTTAAATAAGTATGTGATTTATTTATGAATAATGTTGAGTCCATGGATTATACGCACTCCCACCCTTCCTCCTTTGCTAGCCACTCTAGTACCGTGCAACTTTCGTCGGTGCATTAAACCCACTTTATACCCTTCCTCAAAACAACCATCATACCTACCTATTATGGCATTTTCATAGCCATTCCGAGATATGTTGCCATGTAACTTCCACTGTTCCCTTTATTATGGCACATACAATCATTGTCATATTGCTTTGCATGATCATGTAGTTGGCATAGTATTTGTGGCTTGGCCAATGTTCATATTTTTTTTATATACATGTCACTCTTGATCATTGCATATCCCAGTACACTGATGGAGGCATCCATATAGAGTCATACATTTGTTCTAGTATCGAGTTGTAATTTTGAGTTGTAAGTAAATAAAAGTGTGATGATCATCAATATTAGAACATTGTCCCATGTGAGGTTATCAAGTAAAGAGAGAGGCCAAAAGAGTCTCCAAAAAAGAGAAAAAAATAAAAGAAAAAGAGAATAGGTCTCAAAAAAGAAGAAGAGAGGAGCCTAAAAAAATGAGAGAAAAAGAGAGAAGGGACAATGTTACTATCCTTTTCCACACTTGTGCTTCAAAGTAGCACCGTGTTCTTCATGATAGAGAGTCTCCTATTTTGTAACTTTCATAGTTTACTAGTGGGATTTTTTGTTATATAACTTGGTTTGTATATTCCAACGATGGGCTTCCTCAAATGCCCTAGGTCTTCATGAGCAAGCAAGTTGATGCACACCCACTAGTTTTATTTTGAGCTTTCATACACTTATAGCTCTAGTGCATCCGTTACATGGCAATCCCCAATCACTCACATTGATATCAATTGATGGACATCTCCATACACTACAAAAAAAGACACGTTCGTGACATTTTGGGCCAAACGAAATTTTTTCTGTCATGCTTATGACACTTCTATGACGATAATTGTGACACAACCCGGTATCATCATAGATGTGGTGGGCTCCTACTTCTATGACAAAAAATCATGGCAGAAAATGGGCTTTTCGTCCTGGGCAGGCCGGAGAAGCAGTTGCATGACATTCTTTGGGTCGTCCATGACGGAAAAAACCATGGTAGAAGTGAGAGCGATGAAAATATCAGGGAGTTCCCAGTTACGGTGGTTGGTCAGGGGCTGAGCGATGCGCGTTTCTCTCATGCACATACGCGCGTGGGTGCAAGGCGTTGGGCTCTAACTGAACCCAAGCGAGGCCTTCGCCTACTGAACCCGAGCAATTGCACTGCAGGCTACGCATTACTGAACCCGAGCGATCGATCGATCCTTGGCTGTTAACTGAACCAGATCGAGCAATTCCTTCGCTACTGCTGCTAACTGAAGCTGATCAAACCTTCTACCTCCTTCCCTTGATGAATAGTGAGCGTTGTTGGGGGGTGGATGAACAATTCCCGATGGGGGTTGGATGAACAGGACCCCGTGGGTTGTAGAGGCCGTTGCCGCTGGATGAATAGGACCCTGATCGATCGAGCTGGTTGGGGGTGGATGAACAAGACCCCATGGAGGGCTGGATGAACAGGGCGACCCCGTGGAGGGCTGGTTGAACAGTAGCCGATGGAGGGCTGGATGAACAGTAGCCCGTGGAGGGTGGTTGAACAGGACCCCGTGGAGAGGGCTGGTTGAACAGTAGCCGGTGGAGGAGCGGTGGAGGATGGATGAACAGGAGCCCATGGATGAACAGTCGCAGGTGGAGGCTGGAGGAGGTCGACGATGGAGATGAACAGTAGCTCGTGGAGTCCCGTTTTGCAGTACGCCACACCCCTCCCGATGAACAGGACCCTGTTTCGATCGTAGGAGGTCCAACACAAGTCTGTTTCCTCCGTTTCACGGTACGCCACACCCCTCCCAATCAACAGGACCCCATTTTGACCGTAGGCACTCGAACACAAGTTTGTTTCCTCCGTTTTGTGGTACACCAGACCCCTCCTGATGAACAGGGTCCTGTTTTGACCCTAGGCGGTCGAACACAAGGCCGTTTCCTCCGTTCTGCGGTACGCCAGGCCTCGTTTCGATCGGCTATTCCGTCCAAGCCGATTGCCTCCGGATGAACACGACGACATAGTTTCTCCGTTTTGACCCAGCAGGTCGGCTGCCAATGAATAGGACGTCATCGTTGCCTCTCCATGTTCACGAGCCCTGGCCATACGTATGCGCGAGTAGGCGTTCGAGACCCCACCCGTATGTACGTACATTGCTGTATTTACTTTCTTGTGCCCTGGTTGTACGTATGTGTACATGCTACATGCGGGCCTCTACTATGACACGTGCCCTTCCTTACTCGGCCATGGTTCATCGCTGCAGCCTGCAGACAGACCGATCGACCAGTATGTACATACACATTCGCGACCAGAATGAAAACGCTATGTACGCTTCGACCAGGTGGGTCCCGATAGTTAGGCACTTCCTTACGTGCGAAGATGTAGCTGGTGTGTCCCAGCTGTCAGGGGGAAACATTTTTTTCGCAAAATACGATAGCCCGTCCGGTGGGTCCCTACTATCAGGTGGAGGAATCATTATTTTGTGTGTAATAAGGAGGCACTTCCTTGCTACGACCGTGGACCCACCTGTCAGCCTCTCCACGTACAGTACTCTTCCGATGGAAGTCGTTCCTTGACCACATTGACCACACCGCACCGAGAGCACCAAGGCGGTGGACTACGGCGAGGCCTAGGAAGGGGAAGATGAGGCAGTGGATGCCCACGCGGACAGGAGTACGAGGGTTCACCGGTTCGGCTGTGGTGTGAGACTGTCGTCGCCACAGGGCCTAGTGATACGTCCATTTTGCATCATGCTTTTATATCAATATTTATTGCATTATGGGTTGTTATTACACGTTATGTCACAATATTTATGCCTATTCTCTCTTATTTTACAAGGTTTACCATGAAGAGGGGGAATGCCGGCAGCTGGAATTTTGGCTGGAAAAGGAGCAAATATTGGAAACCTATTCTACACAGCTCCAAAAAACCTGAAACTCCACGGAAGTCATTTTTTGGAATTAATAATAATTATTGAGCAAAGAAAACACCAGAGGGGGCCCACACCCTGGCCATGAGGGTGGGGGCGTGCCCACCCCTACTGGGCGCGCCCCCTGTTTCCTAGGCCCCCTGGTGGCCCTCGGGTGCCCATCTTAAGCTATACGAAGGCTTTTACACTGGAAAAAAAATCATAAGCAAGCTTACAGGACGAAACTCCGCCGCCACGAGGCGGAACCTTGGCGGAACCAATCTAGGGCTCCAGCGGAGTTGTTCTGCCGGGGAAACTTCCCTCCGAGAGGGGGAAATCATCACCATCGTCATCACCAACGATCCTCTCATTGGGAGGGGGTCAATCTCCATCAACATCTTCACCAGCACCATCTCCTCTCAAAACCCTAGTTCATCTCTTGTATCCAATCTTGTATCAAATCCACAAATTGGTACTTGTGGTTTGCTAGTAGTGTTGATTACTCCTTGTGGTTGATGCTAATTGGTTTACTTGGTGGAAGATCATATGTTCAGATCCTTAATGCATATTAATACTCCTCTGATCATGAACATGAATATGCTTTGTGAGTAGTTACGTTTGTTCCTGAGGACATGGGTGAAGTCTTGCTATTAGTAGTCATGTGAATTTGGTATTCGTTCGATATTTTGATGAGATGTATGTTGTCTCTCCTCTAGTGGTATTATGTGAACGTCGACTACATGACACTTCACCAATATTTGGGCCTAGAGGAAGGCATTGGGAAGTAATAAGTAGATGATGGGTTGCTAGAGTGACAGAAGCTTAAACCCTAGTTTATGCATTGCTTCGTAAGGGGCTGATTTGGATCCACTAGTTTCATGCTATGGTTAGGTTTACCTTAATACTTCTTTTGTAGTTGCGGATGCTTGCAATAAGGGTTATCATAAGTGGGATGCTTGTCCAAGTAAGGGCAGTACCCAATCACCGGTCCACCCACATATCAAATTATCAAAGTACCGAACGCGAATCATATGAGCGTGATGAAAACTAGCCCGACGATAATTCCCATGTGTCCTCGGGAGCGCTTTTCTCATTATAAGAAATTGTCCAGGCTTGCCCTTTGCTACAAAAAGGATTGGGCCACCTTTCTGCACTTTATTTACTTTCATTGCTTGTTACCCGTTACAAATTATCTTATCACAAAACTATCTGTTACCTATAATTTCAGTGCTTGCAGAGAATACCTTACTGAAAACTGCTTGTCATTTCCTTCTGCTCCTCGTTGGGTTCGACACTCTTACTTATCGAAAGGACTACGATAGATCCCCTATACTTCTGGGTCATCAAGACTCTTTTCCGGCGCCGTTGCCGGGGAGTGAAGCGCCTTTGGTGAGTGGAACTTTGTAAGGAAACATTTATATAGTGTGCTGAAATTTTCTGTCACTTGTTACTATGGAAACTAATCCTTTGAGGGGCTTGTTTGGGGTATCTTCACCCCGACGAGTAGAGAAAAGAGTTGCTCCTCAACCTACTGAACCTACTGAAAATGTTTACTTTGAGATTCCTTCGGGTATGATAGAGAAACTGCTAGCTAATCCCTTTGCAGGAGATGGAACATTGCATCCCGATTTACACCTTATCTTTGTGGATGAAGTTTGTGGATTATTTAAGCTTGCATGTATTCCCGATAATGTTGTCAAAAGGAAGGTCTTCCCTTTATCTTTGAAGGGAGATGCATTGACATGGTATAGGCTATGTGATGATACGGGATCTTGGAAATATAAACGATTGAAGTTAGAATTTCACCAGAAATTCTATCCTATGCATCTTGTTCATCGTGATCGTAATTACATATATAATTTCTGGCCTCGTGAAGGAGAAAGCATCGCTCAAGCTTGGGGGAGGCTTAAGTCAATATTATATTCATGCCCCAATCATGAGCTCTCAAGAGAAATGATTATTCAAAAATTTTATGCTTGGCTTTCTCTCAATGATCGCACCATGCTTGATACTTCCTGTTCAAGTTCTTATATGCTGAAGACTACTGAATTCAAGTGGGATTTATTGGAAAGAATTAAATGCAACTCTGAAGATTGGGGTTCAGACGATGGTAAGGAGTCAGGTATAACGCCTAAGTTTGATTGTGTCAAATCTTTTATGGATACTGATGCTTTTCGTGGATTTAGCGCTAAGTATGGACTTGACTCTGAGATAGTAGCTGCTTTTTGTGAATCTTTTTCTACTCACGTTGATCTCCCTAAGGAGAAGTGGTTTAAATATAATCCTCCCATTGAAGTAAAAGTAGTTGCACCTATTACAGTTCAAGAAAAGACTGTCACTTATAGTGATCCTATTGTTCCTACTAGTTATGTTGAGAAACCACCTTTTCCTGTTAGGATGAAGGATCATGCTAAAGCTTCAACTGTTGTTCGTAAGAGTAATACTAGGACTTATACACCTCCTGAGCAAATCAAAGTTGAACCTAGTATTGCTATGGTTAAAGATCTCTTGGATGATAATTTAGATGGGCATGTTATTTACTTCTGTGAACAGGCTGCTAATATTGCTAGACCAGATGCTAGGATACATAGACCTGTTGTAGGCATGCCTGTTGTTTCTGTTAAAATAGGAGATCATTGTTATCATGGCTTATGTGATATGGGTGCTAGTGCTAGTGCAATACCCTTTGACTTATATACAGAAATTATGCATGATATTGCACCTGATGAAATAGAAGATATTGATGTTACTATTAAGCTTGCTAATAGGGACACCATTAAGCCAGTTGGGATTGTTAGAGATGTTGAAGTCTTGTGTGGGAAGGTTAAATATCCTGCTGATTTTCTTGTTCTTGGTTCCCCACAAGATGACTTTTGTCCCATTATTTTTGGTAGACCCTTCTTGAATACTGTTAATGCTAGGATTGATTGCAAAAAGGATGTTGTTACAATTGGCTTAGGGGATATGTCTCATGAGTTTAATTTTGCTAAGCTTCATAGACAACCCCATGATAAAGAACCACCTAGTAAGGATGAGATTATTGGTCTTGCTTCTATTGCCGTGACTCCTACTGATCCGTTAGAACAATATTTGCTAGACCATGAAAATGATATGTTTATGAATGAAAGAAGGGAAATAGATGAAGTATACCTTCAACAGGGTCCTATTCTGAAACACAACTTGCCTGTTGAAATCCTAGGGGATCCCCCTCCACCCAAGGGTGATCCCGTGTTTGAGCTCAAACCATTACCTGATAATCTTAAGTATGCTTATCTTGATGAAAAGAAAATATATCCTGTTATTATTAGTGCTAACCTTTCAGAGCAAGAAGAAGAAAGATTATTGAAAACTCTGAAGAAGCACGGTGCTGCTATTGGATATACTCTGGATGATCTTAAGGGCATTAGTCCCACTCTATGTCAACACAAAGTAAAAGTGGAGAAAGATGCCAAACCAGTTAGAGATCCTCAACGACGGTTAAATCCTAAGATGAAAGAAGTGGTAAGAAAGGAGATACTAAAGCTCCTTGAGGCAGGTATTATTTATCCCGTTGCTGATAGTGAATGGGTAAGTCCTGTCCATTGTGTTCCTAAAAAGGGAGGTATTACTGTCGTTCCTAATGATAAAGATGAATTGATCCCGCAAAAAATTATTACAGGTTATTGGATGGTAATTGATTTCTGTAAATTAAATAAGGCTACTAAGAAAGATCATTACCCTTTACCTTTTATTGATCAAATGCTAGAAAGACTATCCAAACATACACATTTCTGCTTTCTAGATGGTTATTCTGGTGGCATTGTCTTGGGGCATAAGATTTCTGAGAGAGGTATTGAAGTTGATAAGGCTAGAGTTGATGCTATTGAAAAGATGCCATGTCCCAAGGACATTAAAGGTATAAGAAGTTTCCTTGGTCATGCCGGTTTTTATAGGAGGTTCATTAAGGACTTTTCTAAAATCTCTAGGCCTCTAACTAATTTATTGCAAAAAGATATTCCTTTTGTCTTTGATGATGATTGTGTAGAAGCATTTGAAATACTTAAGAAAGCTTTGATCACTACACCTATTGTTAAGCCACCTGATTGGAATTTACCCTTTGAAATTATGTGTGATGCTAGTGATTATGCTGTAGGTGTTGTTCTAGGGCAAAGAGTTGATAAGAAATTGAATGTTATCCAGTATGCTAGTAAAACTCTTGATACTGCCCAAAGAAATTATGCTACTACTGAAAAAGAGTTCTTAGCAGTTGTATTTGCTTGTGATAAGTTCAGACCTTACATTGTTGATTCCAAAGTTACTATTCACACTGATCATGCTGCTATTAAATATCTTATGGAAAAGAAAGATGCTAAGCCTAGACTCATTAGATGGGTTCTCTTGCTCCAAGAATTTGATTTGCATATTATTGATAGAAAGGGAGTTGAGAACCCTGTTGCAGACAATCTGTCTAGGTTAGAGAATGTTCTTGATGACCCACTACCTACTGATGATAGCTTTCCTGATGAACAATTAGCGGTCATTAATGCTTCTCGTACTACCTCATGGTATGCTGATTATGCTAATTACATTGTTGCTAAATTTATACCACCTAGTTTCACATACCAGCAAAAGAAAAAGTTCTTTTATGATTTAGGACATTACTTCTGGGATGACCCACACCTTTATAAAGAAGGAGTAGATGGTGTTATTAGATGTTGTGTACCTGAGCATGAAAAGGAACAGATCCTACGCAAATGTCACTCTGAATCATATGGAGGACACCACACTGGAGATAGAACTGCACATAAGGTATTGCAATCCAGTTTTTATTGGCATACTCTCTTCAAAGATGCTCATAAGTTTGTCTTGTCTTGTGATCAATGTCAAAGAATAGGTAATATTAGTAGACGTCAAGAAATGCCTATGAATTATTCTCTTGTTATTGAACCATTTGATGTTTGGGGCTTTGATTATATGAGACCTTTTCCTGCCTCTAATGGTTACACACATATTTTAGTTGCTATTGATTACGTTACTAAGTGGGTAGAAGCTATTCCAACTAGTATTGCTGATCATAACACCTCTATTAAGATGCTTAAAGAAGTTATTTTTTCCGAGGTTTGGAGTCCCTAGATATCTTATGACGGATGGTGATTGACATTTTATTCATGGTGCTTTCCGTAAGATGCTTGCTAAGTATGATGTTAATCATAGAATCGCATCTCCTTATCACCGACAGTCTAGTGGTCAAGTAGAGTTGAGCAATAGAGAGCTCAAATTAATTTTGCAAAAGACTGTGAATAGATCTAGAAAGAATTGGTCCAAGAAACTTGATGATGCATTATGGGCCTATAGAACTGCATATAAAAATCCTATGGGTATGTCTCTGTATAAGATGGTTTATGGAAAAGCATGTCACTTACCGCTTGAACTTGAACATAAAGCATATTGGGCTATTAAAGAGCTCAATTATGAATTCAAACTTGCCGGTGAGAAGAGGTTGTTTGATATTAGCTCACTTGATGAATGGAGAACCCAGGCCTACGAGAATGCCAAGCTGTTCAAAGAAAAAGTTAAAAGATGGCATGACAAAAGAATACAAAAGCGTGAGTTTAACGTAGGTGATTATATGTTGCTATTCAACTCTCGTTTAAGATTTTTTGTAGGAAAACTTCTCTCTAAATGGGAAGCTCCTTGCATTATCGAGGAGTTCCATCATTCCGGTGCCATAAAAATCAACAACTTCGAAGGCACAAGTCCGAGGGTGGTGAACGGTCAAAGAATAAAAGATTATATCTCAGGTAATCATATCAATGTTCAAACTAATATTATTGAGACTGTAACCCCGAAGGAATACATAAGGGACACTTTCCAGAACGATTCAGACTCCGAAAAGGAATAGGTAAGTGGTACGGTAAGTAAATCGACTCCAAAACAATTCTAATGGCAATTTTCGTCCATTTTGGAATATTTAAGAATTTTGGAAAGCAAGAAGTAATCCGGGAAGGACACGAGGCCTCCACGAGGGTGGAGGGCATGCCCACCATTCCTGGGCGCCCCCCTGTCTCGTGGCCACCTCGTGTGCCTCCCGGACTCTGTTTTCTTGCACGTTACGTATTTTGGTCGGTAAAAATTCATTATATAATCTCCCAAAGGTTTTGACCACTGTATCACGCAAATATCCTCTATTTTCGTTTCGAGCTGTTTTTCTGACAGATCTAGAGCACCATGACGTTGCCCTCCTTCAACAATGAAGACAAGGATGCTTGGCTATTGAAGATAGATCTGAAAAGAGAAGAACCGGAGGAGATTAACAAGGATGAAGGGATCAAGAAGGCCATGGAGGATCAAGCTCCGATAGTGGAAGAAGAAGACATCCCTCAACCTCTACCTAACCTCTTTACTCCAACTGAGATTGAAGCTTTCAAGATGATTGAGTTAGCTCCCATACAAAACAAGTATCTCACGCAGGAAAATATTTTGTTGAAGGATCATATTGTCGGACTCAAGGGCATCATCCGCAAGTTGGAGGAGCTTTTATGCTCGATGTGCGATTATCCACCATCATCATCACCACCTCCATCACCTCCGAGGACAAAATCACATGGGCATGGGCACTCCCCTTGGCAACTTCCAAGCTTGGGGGAGGTGCCCCGGTATCATATCACCATCACACTCCTATATTTACCATTTTACTTAGTTCGATCCTTTTAGTAATATCTTGATCTAGTAGATTGAAGTTTTGGTATGAATTAGTGTTGAGTTTTGCTTTGTGATCTCTTTACATAATCGAGTCCGTGAGCTATCTATAATAAAGATTAGTGTTGAGTCAAGGGCTTTACTATCTTGCTATGATCTTGAGGAAGTAGAAAGAATAAAAAGAATAAAAGAGTTCATATTGATTTTATGGATAGTAATGACTTCACATATAAAGAGTATGAGGCTTAAAAGTTGTTGAGAGTTGACAAACATAGTTTTGGTCATCGTTGCAATTAATAGGAAGTAATAAGGAAAGAGAGGTTTTCACATATAAATATACTATCTTGGACATCTTTTATGATTGTGAGCACTCATTAAGTATGACATGCTAAAGAGTTGATGTTGGACAAGGAAGACAACGTAATGGTTTATGTTTTCTCACATCTCAGTTAAAGTATATTGTCATTGATCTTCCCAACATGTTGAGCTTGCCTTTCCCCCTCATGCTAGCCAAAAATTCCTTGCACCAAGTAGAGATACTACTTGTGCTTCCAAATATCCTTAAACCCAGTTTTGCCATGAGAGTCCACCATACCTACCTATGGATTGAGTAAGATCCTTCAAGTAAGTTGTCATGTTGCAAGCAACAAAAATTGCTCTCTAAATATGTATGACTTATTAGTGCGGATAAAATAAGCTTTATACGATCGTGTGATATGGAAGTAATAAAGCGACGGACTGCATAATAAAGGTTCATATCACAAGTGGCAATATAAAGTGACGTTCTTTTGCATTAAGAATTTGTGCATCCAACCCTAAAAGCACATGACAACCTCTGCTTCCCTCTGCGAAGGGCCTATCTTTTACTTTATGTCTTTTGCTTTATGCAAGAGTCAAGGTGATCTTCACCTTTCCCTTTTTCATTTTATCCTTTGGCAAGCACCTCATGTTGGAAAGATCCTGATATATATATCCAATTGGATGTAAGTTAGCATGAATTATTATTGTTGACATCACCCAAAGGTGAATACGTTGGGAGGCAACACAATAAGCCCCTATCTTTCTTAGTGTCTGATTAGAACTCCATAACCACAAGTATTGCGTGAGTGTTAGCAATTGTAGAAGACTATATGATAGTTGAGTATGTGGACTTGCTGAAAAGCTCTATTCTTGACTCTTTCTGATGTTGTGATAAATTGCAATTGTTTCAATGATTGAGATTATAGTTTGTTAGTTCCCAATGAAGTTTATGAACCATACTTGACATTGTGAATCGATCGTTACTTGAGCATAAGAAATCATGTGACAAAATCTATATATGTTGTTGTTATAAGAATGATCATGATGCCCTGATGTCCGTATTTTATTTTTATCGACACCTCTATCTCTAAACATGTGGACATATTTTTTGATTTCGGCTTCCGCTTAAGGATAAGCGAGGTCTAAGCTTGGGGGAGTTGATACGTCCATTTTGCATCATGCTTTTATATCAATATTTATTGCATTATGGGTTGTTTTTACACATTATGTCACAATACTTATGGCTATTCTCTCTTATTTTACAGGGTTTGCCATGAAGAGGGGGAATGCCGGCAGCTGGAATTCTGGCTGGAAAAGGAGCAAATATTGGAAACCTATTCTACACAGCTCCAAAAATCCTGAAACTCCATGGAAGTCATTTTTGGAATTAATAAGAATTATTGAGCGAAGAAAACACTAGAGGGAGCCCACACCCTGGCCGGGAGGGTGGGGCACGCGCCCACCCCTACTAGGCGCGCCCCCTATCTCCTGGGCCCCTGGTGGCCCTCCGGTGCCCATCTTCTGCTATATGAAGGCTTTTACCCTGGAAAAAACATAAGCAAGCTTACGGGATGAAACTCCGCCGCCACGAGGCGGAACCAATCTAGGGCTCCGGCGGAGCTGTTCTGGCGGGAAACTTCCCTCCGGGAGGGGGAAATCATCACCATCGTCATCACCAATGATCCTCTCATCGGGACGGGGTCAATCTCCATCAACATCTTCACCAGCACCATCTCCTCTCAAAACCCTAGTTCATCTCTTGTATCCAATCTTGTATGAAAACCACAAACTGGTACCTCTGGGTTGCTAGTAGTGTTGATTACTCCTTGTAGTTGATGCTAATTGGTTTACTTGGTGGAAGATCATATGTTCAGATCCTTAATGCATATTAATACTCCTCTGATCATGAACATGAATATGCTTTGTGAGTAGTTATGTTTGTTCCTGAGGACATGGGTGAAGTCTTGCTATTAGTAGTCATGTGAATTTGGTATTCGTTCGATATTTTGATGAGATGTATGTTGTCTCTCCTCTAGTGGTGTTATGTGAATGTAACGACCAGACCTCAAACAGTCCGATCTCTGTGCATCAGTGTCATCCCTGGATCAGTAATGCTGACACACACAGTACTTGAAGGATTTATAACAGAGTAGCAATCACACACTTATTACATCGAATGTCTCCAAAGAGAAACTTATTACAATAAATATGGCTTAAGGCCATCTAATAACAATAACAGCGGAAGGCTTGGAAGATAAGTGAGTCCATCAACTCCAACGGCATCACTGAGTATAGAACCACGATCCTAAAGTATATTACTCGTCATCTGAAAAGTCTGCAACATGAACGTTGCAGCCCGAAAACGGGCCAACACATGGAATATGCTGGCAAAGTAAGACACAGAGAAAAAATGAAAGAGTAAAGCTATACTACATGCATATATGGCTTGGTGGATAGCTCTATGGTTACAGTTTTTGCATAAAGCCTGTTTTTCCCTACTACAAAGAAATAAATTATTTAACTATCATGGTGGTTGTTAAACATTGAGAATGGTTGACAGCATCCTCAATCCCAATTAAGCATCGTCATTAAACAAACCCAACAATATTAATTAAAGTAACATGATGAGATTCACACGATAATCCAAGTACTAGATACTCAAGATGTCCATAGTCGGGGACACGGCTAATCATGATTAGTTTATACACTCTGTAGAGGTTCCGCACTTTTCCCCACATGACTCGATCTCCTCTGTTGGTTTTCTCGCACTACATGGTGTTTGAGAAACGAATGACCGAGACATAGTCTTTCAGAAGCGCTAGCACCTTACGATGGGTAGACTGGTACACCTACTTTCCCCTACATCTGTTAGTCTATCACTGTAAGAGTTCGCACGACTTAGTCAACTATGCTAGATCCCATAATAGCATGTGGATGCACACGGAAGTTTCTAGCATGAATAATCTTATGATCCCTTTGATCCTGGGTGGCGGTCCATAAAAAAACAGGCAATCCTGGTCTACCCAGGTGCCTAGACAGGCAATCCTAGAATAACCAGGTACCTCAATCCACCCAGAGGTGTATTAATGTTGCCACCTTAAATAAACCATTAATTAACAATCTCACATCTGTCATGGAAAATCACTCACCCAATCCACGTCTACTTGCATAGTATGGCAAAATAAGCAAACGTAGAAGTAACTCCCAAGGGTTTGATAATAAAACAGGTAATAGGTACTACCTCAATCTACTTCCCAAAATCCACAATTTAATTAGATCCTAATCATGCAATGTTTGAGGATTGATCTAATGCATAAAAACTGGGTAGTAAGGAGGTATGATCAAAGTGTTACTTGCCTTGGTGATGATCCGCGTAACCTAGGGATTCGAAGTAATAAGCGGCGCAGTCCAGGTACTCTATGCAAGCAAACAAACAAACAAGCATACAATAAGTACTCATCTAATGCACGGGTAAAACTCAAATAAGAGGTCTAACCAGAAAGTTCAACTTAAGAACTCCGGTGTGCAAAAAGAATCAAATCGAACGAAGAAACAAAACTCAAACGGCGAAAGAAACAAGCTTCGTTTACTAATCTGGACCTAAGTCAAATTTTACAGAAGCAAAAACTGGTTTGAGTAGATTATTCGGAAAGAGGGTTTCGATACGAAACTCTAGGCGCTTGAATCGCCTGATTCCGATAAACGAGCGAAAAGTTATACTAAAACAAAAATCGGATCAGAAATCACGATCAGAAAAATCGCAGAATAAATCAGAGAAAAAGAAAAACAACGAACAGATTAACGAACGAACGTTCGTTAAAACGAACGAACGAGTGAACGCTCGCTAATCAATCCAAATCGGAAGAAAAACCGATCTAACGGAATAAAACGGAATCTAAAAAAACCAACGGAAAAACCGAACGGTTTTTCTAAAAAAAACGGCGGCGGCGAGGTCAACCTCGGGGTGCGGGTCGGCGGTGGCGGCGGCTCCGGCGAGGGCGGCGGTGGTCAGCGGCGACGGCGGCGGGGTCC
>NC_041393.1:387478265-387485454 GCF_002162155.2 Triticum dicoccoides | reverse complement strand
CGATGACGGTCGGCGGCGACGGCGACGGCAGCGAGCGGCGGCGGCGGCGGCGGCGCGGGCTGGCGGTGGGGCGGCGCTAGGGTTAGGGTTTGGGCGGCGGCGGCGGGTTGGGCTGGCGGCGGCAGTGTGGGCTGGGGTGGGGGCCGGGGCGCGCTATATAAAGACCCGGCCAGGCGGAGTCCTTGCCGGTTACGGCCCATAGTCGGTTCCTATTTTTTATTTTTTTAAATAAATATCGCGCAGAAAAAGAAATGAAAGAAATACTAAATGAACTCCAAAAATCCCGAAATAAATTTTCCCCAGCTTCTAAAATCAAGCTGGTTTAGATGAGCATTTATTTGGGCCTAAATGCAATTTTGGAAAACACGCATTTTTCCTAAATTCCAATAAAATAGCCAGAAAAATCCAAAATAAAATCTTATTTGATTTTTTTTATTAAATCCTCAATATTTCTTTATTTTGGGAAAGTCATTTTATTCCCTCTCTCATATTTATATAATTGAAATAATTGAAGATAAAATAAATAAAATCAAATGATCCTACTTCCAAAATTTGAGAAAACTCAAATATGAAAATATCGAAATCCCCAACTCTCTCTGTGGGTCCTTGAGTTGCGTAGAATTTCTAGGATCGAAACAAAATGCATTAAATATGATATGCAATAATGATCTATTTGTATAACATTCCAAATTGAAAATTTGGGATGTTACAAACCTACCCCCCTTAAGATGAATCTCGCTCTCGAGATTCGGGTTGGCTAGAAAATAGGTGAGGGTGGTCTTTTAGCAAATCTTCCTCTCGCTCCCAGGTGGCTTCATCCTCTTTGTGGTGGCTCCACTGAACTTTGCAAAACTTGATAACTTTGCTGCGGGTGACTCGGCTGGCATACTCAAGAATCTTGACTGGTTTCTTCTCCTAGGTCAAATCATTGTCCAACTGAATCGCCTCTAGCGGCACAGTATCTCTTAGCGGTATATCAGCCATCTTTATGTGGCACCTCTTCAACTGGGAGACATGGAACACGTCATGAACTCCTAACAATCCCTCAGGTAATTCCAACTTGTAGGCAACCTCTCCCAGACAGTCCAAAACTTTGTATGGTCCCACAAAACGCGGCGGTAACTTTCCTTTAACACCAAAACGCTTAACTCCTCGAAGTGGAGATACCCGAAGGTAAACTCTATCCCCAACTTCATAAACTGTCTCCTTGCATTTTGCATCAGCATAGCTTTTCTGCCTGGACTGGGCTACCTTGAGCCTGTCGCAAATCAACTTCACTTTCCGTTCAGACTCCTTAATCAAATCTGATCCAAACAACTGACGGTCTCCAACTTCGTCCCAAGACAATGGGATTCTGCACCTCCTTCCGTATAAGGCTTCGAAAGGGGCCATCTTCAAACTGGATTGATAATTGTTGTTGTAAGAGAACTCTGCATACGGAAAATTGTCGTCCCAACTAGATCCATAATCTAGCGCACAAGCTCTCAGGATGTCCTCTAAAATCTGATTGACTCTTTCGGTCTGTCCATCTGTCTGCAGATGAAAAGCGGTACTAAACTCTAGCCTGGTACCCAAGGTTTCGTGCAACTGATTCCAGAACTTTGAGGTGAATTGGGTTCCTCTATCTGATACAATGCTCCTTGGAACTCCATGCAGACATACGATCCTGGTCATGTAAATCTTGGCCAATTTGGCACTAGTGTAAGTAGTCTTCACTAGGATGAAATGAGCTACCTTCGTCAAACGATCGACTACCACCCAAATCGAGTCATAGCCTGAACGAGTCTTGGGCAATCCCATAATAAAATCCATGCCTAGCTTATCCCACTTCCATTCGGGTATCGGCAATGGTTGCAACAATCCTACTGGCTTCTGATGCTCTGCCTTTACCCTCTGACATACATCACAAACTGCTACATACTCGGCACTGTCCTTCTTCATTCCGGTCCACCAGAAAGTCTCCTTCAAATCCAAGTACATCTTGGTATTCCCTGGGTGAATTGAATACGGTGAATCATGGGCCTCTTGCAAAATCAACTTCCTGATCTCAGGGTCATTGGGTACATAAACGCGGTCCTCAAACCAGAGGGTATCGTGCTCATCCTCACAAAATCCCTTGGCTTTTCCCTTGTTCAACCTCTCCTTTATCTCTGCAATCTCCTTATCGGTCTTTTGAGCTTCTCTGATCTTATCCATCAAAGTCGACTGAATTTCCAATGTTGCTACATAGCCTCTCGGAACTATCTCCAAACATAGCTCGCAAAAGTCCTCGGCTAACTCCTTTGGCAGTCCTGCGGTCATGAGTGTATTAACATGGCTCTTACGGCTCAACACGTCGGCTACTACGTTAGCCTTTCCGGGGTGATACTGCAATCTCATATCATAATCCTTGATGAGTTCCAACCATCTCCTTTGCCTGAGGTTTAACTCTATTTGCGTGAAGATGTACTTCAAACTCTTGTGATCCGCGTACACCTCACAATGATTTCCGATAAGAAAATGTCTCCACGTCTTCAATGCATGCACTACGGCTGCTAACTCCAAATCATGTGTGGCATAATTCAACTCATGAGGTTTAAGCTGTCGTGACGCATACGAAACAACTCTTCCTTCCTGCATAAGTACTGCTCCAAGTCCTCGACGTGAAGCATCGCAATACACCTCATAATCCTTAGTCTGATCTGGCAGAATCAACATTGGTGAGGTAACTAGACGTTTCTTCAATTCCTGGAAACTGGCCTCACATTCCTCAGTCCAATTGAACTTGGTATCCTTCTTCAACAACTCCGTCATGGGCTTTACAATCCTTGAAAAATTTCTCAATGAATCTCCGGTAGTATCCTGCCAGTCCAAGAAAACTTCTGATCTCCCCAACTGTCGTTGGTGCTTCCCAATTAGTCACGGTGACAACCTTGGTGGGGTCTACTGCTATACCCTCTCCGGATATAACATGTCCGAGTAATCCAACTTCCTTCAACCAGAACTCACATTTGCTAAACTTGGCATATAACTAGTGTTCTCTGAGCTTCTCCAATACCAACGCAAGAGCTCCTTATGCTCCTCTTCGTTCTTCGAGTAGACCAAGATGTCATCAATGAACACCACGATGAACTTATCCAGAAACTCCATAAATACTTTGTTCATCATGTTCATGAAATATGCAGGTGCGTTAGTCAGACCAAATGACATAACGGTATACTCGTACAGCCCATACCTAGTGGTAAAAGCTGTCTTGGGTATATCCTGTTCTCGAATCTTCAACTGATGGTATCCTGATCGCAAATCGATCTTGGAAAACACCTTTGCTCCTTGTAGTCGGTCAAACAGATCATTGATCATTGGCAGTGGGTACTTATTCTTGATGGTTACCGCATTTAATCCTCGATAATCAACAACCATCCCTAACGATCCGTCCTTGTTCTCCACTAGAAGTACTGGTGATCCCCAAGGTGAAGAACTTGGGCGAATGTATCCTTTATCCAGTAACTCCTTAATCTGACTTTTAATCTCCTCCAAATCTTTTGCGGGCATCCTGTATGGTCTCTTGGATATTGGCCCTATGCCTGCAAAAGCTCGATCAAAAACTCAATGTCTCTGTCTGGTGGCATGCCTGGCAACTCCTCTGGAAATACATCCAGAAAATCCTTCACTACTAGTACTTCCTCCTGCACAACTCCTGATAAGGAATTTACGTGCATCCTCCTCGGCTCATGCCTTGATACATACCTTATCCTTTTCCCTTCTGGGGTAGTAAGCATAATCGACTTACTGGTGCAATCAATGTTTCCTCCATACATTGATAGCCAATCCATACCCAGAATCACATCCAAACCTTGGGACTCCAAAATGATTAAATCCGAGGGGAAAACATGCTTGCCTATACCCAACGGAACTTGAAAACATCCTCGACTGGCCATATACTCTACTCTTGGTGAGGTTACTAGCATGGGTGTTTTTAGAACCCTAGTGGGCAGTCTATACTTATCCACAAATCCCCTTGATTCTGATTCTGGACTAGTATCTGCATCAATGCATTCTACTGCTGGATCAACTGGGTGAGCTCCGATAGGAAAGCAAATCCGTTGTCACGTCTCGGAGGCATCTGAGGGTTTAGAAAAGACGAGAATACAGAATAGAATGAGGTCTAGAGGGAAAACACTACCCATATGCACATGAGGCAAATTGCAATCAAAACACTTCATTCAAACAAGCAAGGGCATACAACGGTCTATCTATCGTTACAAGTGCTCAGACTATAATAGATACATGGAGGGACATTCTACTACTTTATGGTGGTCTACTAGAAAAACTGCTCCGATGAAGACTCCATGATATCGGCTCCAGCTTCATCAACATAGTCATCATCACTATCATCCGGGTCTGAGTTGGTATCGTCGATGATGATGTAATTCTCAGGGCAAGTGCGATCTTCGTCTTCTCCAGTTGCTAGAAATCCCATGAACACTCTTAGCTTCTTCTTCAGATCATCATTCTTCTCGACTAGAGTTGATATTTCCTCCTCATATCCATCACGTGTAGACTTGAGTTCTTCCTCCAGTTCCATGATCTTGGTCATGGCTTTCTTCAAATCCATCATGCCTGCACACATCTGGTTCTCCTAGCGTCAAATGTGCTGGTTTAACTCCTGGATGAAAGCTGCAACTGATCTGTCTTTCCTGGTGTTGACCATCTCCCACTGCTCATCTCGGCGCCCACAAATCTGGTGGTAGTATCCTTAAGCTCCTTGTGATAAACTTCTCCAATGCGTCCCATGGTGAGGTGAGCTGCCATGTTCTTCCCTAAACTCCAGGTTGGTGCATCAAATGAAAACTCTATAGGCTCAGTGACTGGCATGAACGTCCTTCCTGGAACTTGAACTTGAATCATCCAACGCTCCTCTTCAGGTAAGGTGGCGTTGTAGGTTCCGGTGAAGCTTGGTAGTCCGATCTTCAAGTACTTGGTTACTTCCTTCAGGTGTCGTCCAAAGGGTGTATCTTCATCCGGTTGCATGAACTTGTTCCTTGCATCCGCCATCCTAGAAGAATAGAAGAGATGAGGAGTTAGAATGAGAAGAGAGAGTAGTGATCTATGGTCTTTGCTTAGTGGTCGTGTCCTACAGTCAGCGTGTGCTCTGATACCATCTTGTAGCGACCAGACCTCAAACAGTCCGATCTCTATGCATCAGTGTCATCCCTGGATCAGTAATGCTGACACAAACCGTACTTGAAGGATTTATAACATAGTAGCAATCACACACTTATTACATCAAATGTCTCCAAAAAGAAACTTATTACAATAAATATGGCTTAAGGCCATCTAATAACGATAATAGCGGAAGGCTTGGAAGATAAGTGAGTCCATCAACTCCAACGGCATCACTGAGTATAGAACCACGATCCTAAAGCATCTTACTCGTCGTGTGAAAAGTCTGCAACATGAACGTTGCAGCCCGAAAACGGGTCAGCACATGGAATATGCTGGCAAAGTAACACATAGAGAAAAAAATGAAAGAGTAAAGCTATACTACATGCATATATGGCTTTGTGGATAGCTCTATGGTTACAGTTTTGCGTAAAGCCAGTTTTTCCCTACTACAAAGGAATAAATTATTTAACTATCATGGTGGTTGTTAAACATTGAGAATGGTTGACAGCATCCTCAATCCCAATTAAGCATCATCATTAAACAAACCCAACAATATTAATTAAAGTAACATGATGAGATTCACACGATAATCCAAGTACTAGATACTCAAGATGTCCATAACCGGGGACACGGCTAATCATGATTAGTTTATACACTCTGCAGAGGTTGCGCACTTTTCCCCACATCACTCGATCTCCTCCGTTGGTTTTCTCGCACTACATGGTGTTTGAGAAACGAATGACCGAGACATAGCCTTTCAGAAGCGCTAGCACCTTATGATGGGTAGACCGGTACACCTACTTTCCCCTACATCTGCTAGTCTACCATTGTAAGAGTTCGCACGACTTAGTCAACTATGCTAGAGCCCATAATAGCATGTGGCTGCACACGGAAGTTTCTAGGATGAATAATCTTATGATCCCTTTGAGCCTGGGTGGTGGTCCATAAAAAACAGGCAATCCTGGTCTACCCAGGTGCCTAGACAGGCAATCCTGGAATAACCAGGTACCTCAATCCACCCAGATGTGTATTAATGTTGCCACCTTAAATAAACCATTAATTAACAATCTCACATCTGTCATGGAAAATCACTCACCCAATCCACGTCTACTTGCATAGCATGGCAAAATAAGCAAACGTAGAAGTAACTCCCAAGGGTTTGATAATAAAACAGGTAATAGGTACTACCTCAATCTACTTCCCAAAACCCGCAATTTAATTAGATCCTAACCATGCAATGTTTGAGGATTGATCTAATGCATAAAAACTGGGTAGTAAGGAGGTATGATCAAAGTGTTACTTGCCTTGCTGATGATCCGCGTAACCTAGGGATTCGAAGTAGCAAGCGGCGCAGTCCGGGTACTCTATCGCAAGGAAACAAACAAACAAGCATACAATAAGTACTCATCTAATGCACTAGTAAAACTCAAATAAGAGGTCTAACCAGAAAGTTCAACTTAAGAACTCTGGTTTGCAAAAAGAATCAAATCGAACGAAGAAACAAAACTCAAACGGCGAAAAAAAACAAGCTTCGTTTACTAATCTGGACCTAAGTAAAATTTTACAGAAGCAAAAACTGGTTTGAGTAGTTTATTCGAAAAGAGGGTTTCGAGATGAAACTCTAGGCGCTTGAATGGCCTGATTTCGATAACCGAGCGAAAAGTTATACTAAAACAAAAATCGGATCAGAAATCACGATCAGAAAAATCGCGGAATAAATCCGAGAAAAAGAAAAACAACGAACAGATTAACGAACGAACGTTCGTTATCTTGATCTAAACGATGAACGCGTTCGTTAAAACGAGCGATCGAGTGAACGCTCGCTAATTAATACAAACCGAAAAAAACGATCTAACAAAAAAACGGAATCTAAAAAAACCGACGAAAAACCGATGGAAAAACCGAACGGTTTTTCTAAAAAAACGGCAGCGGCGAGGTCAACCTCGGGGTGCGGGTCGGTGGTGGCGGTGGCTCCGGCGAGGGTGGCGGTGGTCGGCGGCGACGGCAGCGGGGTCCGGCAGTGGCGGCGGCGGTCGGTGACGAC
>NC_041393.1:387376745-387477760 GCF_002162155.2 Triticum dicoccoides | reverse complement strand
GCAGGCTGGCGGCGGGGCGGCGCTAGGGTTAGGGTTTGGGCAGCGGCGGCGGGTTGGGCTGGCGGCGGCGGTTTGGGCTGGGGCGGGGCCCGGGGTGCGCTATATAAAGACCCGGCCAGGCGGAGTCCTGGCCGGTTACGGCCCGTAGTCGGTTCCATTTTTTTTAAAATAAATATCACGCAGAAAAACAAATGAAAGAAATATTAAACAGACTCAAAAAATCCCAAAATAAATTTTCCACGGCTTCTAAATCAAGCCGGTTTAGATGAACATTTATTTGGGCCTAAATGCAATTTTGGAAAACACGCATTTTTCCTAAATTCGAATAAAATAGCCAGAAAATCCAAAATAAAATCTTATTTGATTTTTTTATTAAATCCTCAATATTTCTTTATTTTGGGAAAGTCATTTTATTCCCTCTCTCATATTTATATAATTGAAATAATTGAAGATAAAATAAATAAAATCAAATGATCCTACTTCCAAAATTTGAGAAAACTCAAATATGAAAATATCGAAATCCCCAACTCTCTCTGTGGGTCCTTGAGTTGTGTAGAATTTCTAGGATTGAAACAAAATGTATTAAATATGATATGCAATAATTATCTATTTGTATAACATTCCAAATTGAAAATTTGGGATGTTAAAGTGAACGTCGACTACATGACACTTCACCAATATTTGGGCCTAGAGGAAGGCATTGGGAGGTAATAAGTAGATGATGGGTTGCTAGAGTGACAGAAGCTTAAACCCTAGTTTATGCATTGCTTCGTAAGGGGCGGATTTGGATCCACTAGTTTCATGCTATGGTTAGGTTTACCTTAATACTTCTTTTGTAGTTGCGGATGCTTGCAATAGGGGTTAATCATAAGTGGGATGCTTGTCCAAGTAAGGGCAGTACCCAAGCACCGGTCCACCCACATATCAAATTATCAAAGTACTGAACGTGAATCATATGAGCGTGATGAAAACTAGCCTGATGATAATTCCCATGTGTCCTCGGGTGTGCTTTTCTCATTATAAGAAATTGTCCAGGCTTGTCCTTTGCTACAAAAAGGATTGGTCCACCTTGCTGCACTTTATTTACTTTCATTGCTTGTTACTCGTTACAAATTATCTTATCACAAAACTATCTGTTACCTATAATTTCAGTGCTTGCAGAGAATACCTTACTGAAAACTGCTTGTCATTTCCTTCTGCTGCTCGTTGGGTTCGATACTCTTACTTATCGAAAGGACTACGATAGATCCCCTATACTTGTGGGTCATCACCTGGCCAGCGGTGGGAGTAGTAGGGGGTGGTGAGGCCTCCGCAGCAGCACAGCCGGCCACAGGAGGCAGGAGCAGGCGGCACAACCGACGCTGGTTTGGGCGACTGGAGCAAGAAGACTAGAGGTTGAAGAAGCACTACGACCGTTGGATGGACATTGTATGGTCACTGGAGCTAGAATCATTCATACTGACTAAGTTGACAAAGCCCTCCGTCCCCGTCAACTTAGTAGGCCCACAAGTCAGCCTCCCACTATGGTGGGTCCCAGCTAGCAGGGGGAGTATTAAATTTTTTTGTGTTGACCATGCCGCGCCGAGCGCATCCAAGGTGGTGAATGAGGGCGAGGCCCCGGACAGCAACGAGCCGGAGATGGGAAGACGCGGGAGTGGAGTCGCAGACGGAGAGGTGTACGAGGGTTAACTGGTTCTGGTGCAGTGTGGTTCAGTAGTCGGTGGAGAAGAACAGGAGGTGTGGAGGGATGGAGGGATGGCATGGCCGGCGGTGGGGTAGCTGTTCACAGCGAAACGTGCTAAGCAGAGCTGCTATCAGCAGGAGGCAGGAGCAGGTGGTCCCGAGAGCGTTGGAGGAAGAAGATGAGAGATTGAAGATGGATGCCGGTCGTTGGATGTAAATCCAATGGCTAACGATGTAAGAATTATTTATTGACTAAGTTGACAATGACTTGCGTTGGCTTTGACCTATGTGCCCACATTTCAGCCTCAAAAAATGTGGCACATATTCAACCCATTTTTTCAGAATTTACAGTCCATTTGATCTTTTTTTTGAGAATTACAGTCCATTTGCTGGGCTGGGTGAACAAATAATGTAGTGTCCATGAGGCCCATTTTTTTAAAACTACAGCCCATTTTCACTTCCTCGAAATACATGAATTTGCTGGGTTGGCTGAACAAATAATGTAGCGTCCATGCAGCCCATTTATTTTTTTCCTAAAAAATTATAGGCATTTGCACTTTCTCAAAATACAATATTTTGTTGGGCTGGTTCTAATTATAATGTTGGGTTGGGCTCAGCAGTGTTATCAAAAAATAAACAGGGGTTGAGCATTTTGTTATAAATATATTTCCTTAAATCTTACCAAGCTTTTGTACACAATCACCAGGATTTTCGTTGCCTTAATGTAAAATTTTCAGGATTTTATTGTTAAGAAATTATTTTTATAAGTTAATAAGATGTGGGATATTGTTTTCATATATATGTAAGTATCTGTTATATATACAATGACAATAACAACAATATATAATAACATATAAAATAATTTAAATATATATAATATAGTTATTAGAAGGGAAACATAAGTTGGACCTGGCGTTCCTATTCTTGTATAGGAAAATAGAACAGACCTCTGCGTTTTCTTCAGAAAAATACATAAGTTGGGCTGCCGACATTTCAGGAAAAATAAAACCTCAGATGGGAGGCCCATAGGCCAGTCGATACATGACGGCCCTGAAGGAAATACAAACCGACAATGTCGTGGGCTGCACATGTTAAAAAAGAAAGCCAAGACGGGGTAACCCACAAACCAGTTGATATTTTCTGGCCCACTAATAATAAATGATACCTGCCAGCTCCCCGGCTTCATTGTAATTTTATCTCCTTCAGTAACTACATTGAAGCACCTAAAAAAATGTAACTATGTTGACAAACCTGTGGGCCCCAACGTTAGTATAGCATTAGGAGGAAGTATTTTTTCAATGAGGCACTTGCTTGCGTACGACCATAGACCTGGTGGGTCCGGACTATCCGCCTCTCCACGTACAGTCCTCTCCAAATTTCTCATGTTTGTTCAACATGTCCTTATTTCTACCGAAACTACTGAACTAGCCAAGTGGCCAAGTGACACTACCAGACCGATGTTCCGCCCAGGTTCGATTCCACCTGATGCAGGGAAAATATCTCCAAATTTTTTGCCTCTGCCATTATTGACATGTGGGTCCCCATTGTCATCTACACGCACCATGTACAACACTTGCCAAAACTTCATCTCTCGTTTTCTCTGTTATTAGCACACTCGACATTGTGTGGCCATTTTGAAAATAGCATATCTTTTTGACTGTGCATCATATGAAGATCTGCTATGCATGAATCTTGATCAGCATGATGTTAGCTGGCTGGTAGTTCCACTTTCGACCATGAATAAAACTTTCAACATGATGTTATCCCTGTTTGAAAAGGGCGTGTTAATATAAATGCTCTACCTCTGAAACTTGCAGTTTCTTATCTGAAACTTGCAGTTTCTTATCTGAGAATCACATTGTCTGTACTTTTATACTCCTATGAAACTACTTTTTTAAAAGTGAAAAAAAGATCTCTAGAATTCATAAAATACTTTAGATGCTCAATACTGCAAATCTAAAATTCAAAAGACATCCATATCTGAAAGTACTCTCAAAATACACAACACAAAACACAATTCACAACCTATAAATACTGACAACCCTAAGCTCCTCCTGACAATTCACAACCTGCCCGACTATTGGCTGGGGGGCAGTCCCCTCCTATTCCTTGGTGGCAGACAGCCGCCTCGTGAGACGATGTGAACAGCGAGGTAGAGGATGGCGGGGAAGCGTCGTCGGGCCAACTAATTTTCTCCTCTTGCAGTTGGGTTCGGTCGACGAAGACTCCACCGGCTCGCTCTTGCACGGCCCCCTCACAAACGACACCATGTAGATGCTCGATCCTTCAATCTCTGGTGGATGCTCCATCTGGGATCAATACTCCCACCACTGCTCCCTCATGATCGGATTCCGTGAATCTGTTTGCTTCATGGCCCAGAGGAGCAGCTCTATGTACTCCCACGCGACTCCCTTTGGGAGTATCGCCGCCTTTTCGCTCTTTTGCAGATATTTGGCCATGGATGTCGCCATCGCCACTAGTTGGTCCTTGTTGTCAAACCAAGACTGTATCTCCAACATCGTAGCTAGCTTCACAGGGTTGCCGTCTGCGATCCTCACATATCAGTTGTACTCCTCCATCGATCTACTTCTCCACAGCACCTTCACTCGCCGGCGGTGGGTTTTTAATGGAAGAGGAGAGGAGCGGCTCTAGTTTTGAATTAGAACGGGAGAGGAGTGGCCCTGGTTTGGGATTGGAACAGGAGAGGAGGGGTGGTGGTTTTGAAATGGAAGAGGAGAGGAGCGGCGCTGGATTTAGATTGGAACGGGAGAGGAGTGGCGGTGGCTTAAGAGGAGAGGAGAGGCGCTGGTCTTGGAAGTACTTTTTTGTTTTGTGTATTTTGGGTCAAAGTTTGACCACGTACTATATTTGACAAGCAAAATGTGAATGCATGCCACCAAAATTTGTATAGTTTGGTTTGTATCTGAATGTACTTTCAAATTGTATTATTTTTGCAACGTGTAACATATATTTTATTTGTGAAAATCATGGTCAATTATGACCCAGAATAAAAGAGAGACTAGTTAATGTGGGGCGCTTTCTTAATTGAAGGGTAAACTGGTTTTGATTTTGATCCAGTCACAGCGCGCCAGCCCTCTCGTCCGATCCTAAATCACTGCCGCATGCTCCTCTCCCTCTTGTCCATTGAAAAACCACCTCCTCTCCTCTCCATCATCTCCATTCCAAAACGGTTGTCTCGCTTCTCCCTCTTCTCCATTGCAAAACCACCCCCTCTCCTCTCCATCTTCTCGATTGCAAAACCACTGTCTCGCCTCTCCCTCTTCTCTATTGCAAGACCACCGTCTCTCCTCCCATCTTCCAAAGCTAGCACCGAAGCTCTCAGAAGGACATCTATGGAGAGGATGCAACAGCGAATCGGGCGACCAGGCAAAGTTAGCCAGGTTGAAGGAGATCCTTACTTGGTTTGAAAATGAGTGGGAGATTTTGAGGACGGTGAGGGCCATGTGGCAATGTATGCGAAAGAGCAAGACGGCGGCGATGAGGGTGGCGATGTACTCCTCGATGGCAGTCACGCCACAGTCCTTCGAGTTCATCGAGTATCTCCTCTGGGCGATGGAGCAGACAGATTCGCCCGAGGCAAAATTCAGACGAAGGTGGTGGGTGTACAGGTCAAAGGTCGAGCATCCAAAGGATAACGAATTGATCGAGTACGGTGTGCCGTTCATGAGGGTGCAGAGCCAGCCGGAGCCACATGAGTATTCATTCTCCCACCACAAGCAGAGGCCAGATGGCGCGACATCGCTTCCCCACCGTTCTCCATGGTTCCCTCAATGCTCGCCTCATTTCAACGGTGGCGGTAGGGTTTAATGTAAGCTTTGCATTTACCTAATCTTCCATCTGCTCATGCTTACAATCAGTGTGATGGCTAATGAAAATCATGCTTACAATCAGTCTCCGAGTACTACACCAATCACCCTAAAATAGTTGTGGACCTTTGGGTCAAAGTTGTGACACTGTGTACAAATAAAAAAAAATAGATTTGTGCTTCTTTCAGAAAAGAGTACTCCCTAGAAAACTGCCAATATAAGCTACTAGTATTTGGTTAGAGGATTTGCTGCTGAGAAAGATCCGTCCACAGAGAGCGCCACACATCCCACTGGTGGTGGTGGATGCCAATGCATGCATGGAGCATGCGTGCATATAAAACATCTAAGATGGATAATATAATAGCATGAATACTTCATAAATTATAGATACGTTGGAGAGTATCACATTTCCCTTTATTTCCCTATTAGACCAAGAGACTAGTTGGATAGCTAGTCTTTGCTACTTTTTGCCCCCATTATTTCCTCTTTCGACCAAGTCCTAGATTCACTTAACAAATCTTCCCCCACCCCCACCCCCTTTCTTCCTTGTTTGAACCAAGTAGTACTAGATTCGAGTGCATGAACTAGTTTTACCTCTTAACAGTAAAAATTTAGGTGGCTTTCAAACAACCGATTGATCCTATCTACGAGGGGGCCTGAGAAATAGTAAAAGATTCAAATGTAGCGACGTCAGGAGCTGGGGAAGTAGAGCAAGGCCAATTTCGAAGGAAGTTATACCTGAGGGTCGCCGGGATGTCGCTATGTGGGTGGCGGGAGGCCGGATCTGCCCACACTAGGGCAGCAAGGAAGAAGGGGTCAGAGGCCCTCCCTAGCCGGTGGTGCATGGGAGAGAACGGCAAGGCACGCTGATCGGGACACGACGGGAGTGGGTAAGAGCCGTCGCCGAGGACAACCGCGTGAATGTTGTGAAGGAAATATGCCCTAGAGACAATAATAAAGTTGTTATTTATATTTCCTTATATCATGATAAATGTTTATTATTCATGCTAGAATTGTATTAACCGGAAACTTAGTACATGTGTGAATACATAGACAAAACATAGTGTCCCTAGTATGCATCTACTAGACTAGCTCGTTAATCAAAGATGGTTATGTTTCCTAAGCATAGACATGTGTTGTCATTTGATAAATGGGATCATATCATTAGGAGAATGATGTGATGGAAAAGACCCATCCGTTAGCTTAGCATTATGATTGTTATAGTTTCATTGCTACTGCTTGACTTACACATGTTCCTCAGACTTTGAGATTATGCAACTCCGGAATACCAGAGGAACACCTTGTGTGCTATCAAACGTCACAACGTAACTAGGTGATTATACAGAAGCTCTACAGGTGTCTCCGAAGGTGTTTGTTGGGTTGGTATAGATCGATATTAGGATTTGTCACTCCGTGTAACGAAGAGGTATCTCTAGGCCCTCTCGGTAATGCTCATCTCTATAAGCCTTGCAAGCAATGTGACTAATGAGTTAGTTGCGGGATGAAGCATTACGGAATGAGTAAAGATACTTGCCAGTAACGAGATTGAACTAGGTATGATGATACCAACGATCAAATCTCGGGCAAGTAACATACCGATGACAAAGGGAACAACGTATGTTGTTATGCGGTTTGACCGATAAAGATCTTTGTAGAAAATGTAGGAGCCAATATGAGCATTGATGTCTACTACACAACCTTCTTCTTGTAGACGTTGTTGGGCCTGCAAGTTCACAGGTTTGTAGTACGGTAGCAAATTTCCCTCAAGTGGATGACCTAAGGTTTATCAATCCGTAGGAGGCGTAGGATGAAGATGGTCTCTCTCAAGCAACCCTGCAACCAAATAACAAAGAGTCTCTTGTGTCCCCAACACACCCAATACAATGGTAAATTGTATAGGTGCACTAGTTCGGCGAAGATATGGTGATACAAGTGCAATATAGAGAGTAGATATAGGTTTTTGTAATCTGAAAATATAAAAACAGCAAGGTAACTAATGGTAGAAGTGAGCGTAAACGGTATTGCAATGGTAGGAAACAAGGCCTAGGGTTCATACTTTCACTAGTGCAAGTTCTCTCAACAATAATAACATAGATAGATCATATAACAATCCCTCAACATGCAACAAAGAGTCATTCCAAAGCCACCAATAGCGGAGAACAAACATAGAGATTATGGTAGGGTACGAAACCACCTCAAAGTTATTCTTTCGGATTGATCTATTAAAGAGTTCGTACTAGAATAACACCTTAAGACACAAATCAACCAAAACCCTAATGTCACCTAGATACTCCATTGTCACTTCAAGTATCCGTGGGCATGATTATACGATATGCATCACACAATCTCAGATTCATCCAACCAACACAAAGTACTTCAAAGAGTGCCCCAAAGTTTCTACCGGAGAGTCAAGAACGTGTGCCAACCCCTATGCATAGGTTCATGGGTGGAACCCGCAAGTTGGTCACCAAAACATACATCAAGAGGCACATGATATCCCATTGTCACCATAGATAAACACGGCAAGACATACATCAAGTGTTCTCATAAAAGACTCAATCCGATAAAATAACTTCAAAGGGGAAACTCAATTCATCACAAGAGAGTAGAGGGGGAGAAACATCATAAGATCCAACTACAATAGCAAAGCTCGGGATACATCAAGATCGTGCCATAGAGGGAACACGAGAGAGAACACGAGAGAAGGAGAGAGAGAGAGAGATCAAACACATAGCTGCTGGTACATACCCTCAGCCCCGAGGGTGAACTACTCCCTCCTCGTCATGGAGAGCGCCGGAATGATGAAGATGGCCATCGGTGATGGATTCCCCCTCCGGCAGGGTGCCGGAATGGGCTCCCGAGGTTTTTGGTGGCTACAGAGGCTTACGGCGGCGGAACTCCCGATCTATCTTTTTTTCTGATGTTTTTAGTGTACGTAGGCATATATAGGCGAAAGAAGTCAGCCGGGAGGTGCTCGAGGTGCCCACGAGACAGGGGGGCGCGCCCAGTAGGGGGGTGGCGCCCTCCTATCTCATGGAGTCCTCGAGGATCTTCTGACATGCACTCCAAGTCTCCAGGATCATATTCTTCCAAAAAATCACGCTGCCGAAGGTTTCGTTCCATTTGGACTCCGTTTGATATTCCTTTTCCTCGAAATACTAAAACATGCAATAAAACAGCAATATGGGTTGGGCCTCCGGTTAGTAGGTTAGTCCCAAAAATGATATAAATATGTAAAATAAAGCCCATAAACATCCAAAAGGGGTAATATAATAGCATGGAACAACCAAAACTTATAGATACGTTGGAGACGTATCAAACATCCCCAAGCTTAATTCCTGCTCGTCCTCGAGTAGGTAAATGATAAAAACAGAATTTTTGATGTGGAATGCTACCTAGAATAATTCTCAATGTAATTTTCTTTATTGGGGCATGAATGTTCAGATCCAAATGATTCAAAATAAAAGTTCATATTGACATAAGAAATAGTGATACTTCAAGCATACTAATCAAAGTAATCATGTCTTCTCAAAATAAAATGGCTAAAGAAAGTTATCCCTACAAAATCATATAGTCTGGCTGTTGCTCTATCTTCATCACACAAAGTATTTAATCATGCACAACCCCGATGACAAGCCAAGCAATTGTTTCATACTTTAATAATATCAAACTCTTTCAACTTTGACGCAATACATGAGCGTGAGCCATGGACATAGCACTATATGTGGAATAGAATGGTGGTTGTGGAGAAGACAAAAAGGAGAAGATAGTCTCACATCAACTAGGCGTATCAACGGGCTATGGAGATGCCCATTAATAGATATCAATGTGAGTGAGTAGGGATTGCCATGCAACGGATGCACTAGAGCTATAAATATATGAAAGCTCAACAAAAGAAACTAAGTGGGTGTGCATTCAACTCGCTTGCTCACGAAGACCTAGGGCATTTTGAGGAAGCCCATCATTGGAATATACAAGCCAAGTTCTATAATGAAAAATTCCCACTAGTATATGAAAGTGACAACATATGAGACTCTCTATCATGAAGATCATGGTGCTATTTTGAAGCACAAGTGTGGAAAAAGAGATAGTAGCATTGTCCCTTCTCTCTTTTTCTCTCATTTTTTTTCTTTCTTTGTTTTCTTTGGCCTATCTTTTTTCTTTTTGGCCTTTCTCCCTTTTTTTCTTCTTTTTTTTCTTTTTGTAAAGTCCGAAGTCTCATCCCGACTTGTGGGGGAATCATAGTCTTCATCATCCTTTCCTCACTAGGACTAAGGATGGCAATTTTATCCATGGACATGGATATACATGGATATCCGACCCGAATGGATAGGGTTTGGATATGCTTTTCTGTCCATGGGCAGCGCCCAAACCCGACCCGATTGCTCGTGGGTAGGGAATGGATATAATTTTTTACCCATGGGTATATCCAAACCCAAACCGATAGTATGACTTAATGGGAAAAAAATCAGCTATCCCTACCCCACAGTTACATGTCCCAGTGCAATTTTACACTTTGTCATCCAAAACATGCAAAAGAAATTACACAATCCCTGCCATAACTTTTATTAGTTGACATTCAATACCCTCTACGCCCTTCCCTTATTTTTATCTCCTTGTTAACTGACTCGTCATTCTCCTCTGTTAGAAAAATACTAAATGATCTTATGTTGTTAGTGGAGGTTGATTTACCATAAGTGAAGCCTAGCATACAACGAAATGGAGAATGGAAGAGCTTATGTTAACATTGTGTTATGTCTTATTTATATGTCTAGAGAGGGCCCAATGGATATCCAGTGGGTATGGATATGCATCGGGTTTGGACATGGACACAATTTTTCACCCGCGGATTTTTTCATGGGTGGGCAAAGACTGTCTTCATGGATATGGATATGGATTTGATATTGTTCAACCCGATCCAAACCCGACCCATTGCCATCCTTAACTAGGACAATGTTCTAATAATGAAGATCATCACACTTTTATGGATTTACAACTCAAAGCTAGAACAAGATATGACTATATATGAATGCCTCCGGCGGTGTACTGGGATATGCAATGAATCAAGAGCGACATGTATGAAAATTATGAAGGTGGCCTTGCCACAAATACAATGTCAACTACATGATCATGCAAAAAGCAATATGACAAAAGTAATGTGTGTCATATGAATGGAACGGTGGAAAGTTGCATGGCAATATATCTCGGAATGGTTATGGAAATGCCATAATAGATAGGTATGGTGGCTGTTTTGAGGAAGGTATATGGTGGGTGTATGGTACCGGCAAAAGTTGTGCGGCACAAGAGAGGCTAGCAATAATGGAAGGGTGAGGTGCGTATAATCCATGGACTCAACATTAGTCAAAAGAACTCATGTACTTGTTGCAAAAATCTAGAAGTCATCAAAAACCAAAGCACTACGCGCATGCTACTAGGGGGATAGATTGGTAGGAAAAGACCATCGCTCGTCCCCGACCGCCACTCATAAGGAAGACAATCAATAAATAAAATTGTGCTCCAACTTCATCACAAAGCGGTTCACCATACGTGCATGCTACGGGAATCACAAGCTTCAACACAAGCATTCTTTAAATTCATAATCACCCAACTAGCATAACTTTAATATCACTACCTCCATATCTCAAAACAATTATTAAGCATCAAGTTGATCATAGCATCTAATTCACTTTCTATGATAGTTTTTATTATACCCAACTTGGATGCTCATCATTCTAGGACCAACTTTGTAACCATAGCAAATACCATGCTTTTCTAAAAGACTCTCAAAAAGATATAAGTGGAGCATGAGAGACTAGCAATTGCTTAAAAATTAATACACCACCGTGCTCTAAAAGATATAAGTGATGCACTAGAGCAAATGACAAACTACTCCGAAAGATATAAGTGAAGATCAATGAGTAGTCGAATAATTGTGCAACTATGTGAAGACTCTCTAACATTAAAGAATTTCAGATCTTGGTATTGTATTCAAGCATCAAGCAAAACAAAATAAAATTACACTGCAAGGATAGCACAACTCATGTGAAGAAGCAAAAACTTAGGCTCAACCGATACTAACCGATAGTTGTTGAAGAAGAAAGGTGGGATGCCTACCGGGGCATCCCCAAGCTTAGATTCTTGAGACTTCTTGAAATATTATCTTGGGGTGCCTTGGGCATCCCCAAGCTTGAAATTTTTGTGTCTCCTTAATTCCTCTCATATCATGGCTTCTCTATTTCTCAAAAAGCTTCATTCACAACAAACTCAACAAGAACTCATGAGATAGGTTAGTATAAACCAATGCAAAACCTAATAATTTTCTACTGTAACAAATCACTAATATTATTATTCAACATTGCATACTAAATGTCTCTGCATATTTAATACTCCTATCCTCAAATAGAATCATTAAACAAACAAACATATGCAAACAATGCAAACATAACAGCAATATGCCAAAACAGTACAGTCTGTAAAGAATGCAAGAGTATCAATACTTCCCTAACTCCAAAAATTATGAAATAAAATTCCCACTGCAGTAAATTTATCAGAGCTCATTATGCAAAAAAGTTTCAACATTATATCATTCTCTGACTTTTCTAGGGAATTCTTGCAACAACGGTAAACTTTCTGTTTTCAAACAACAACATGTATACTAGCAAAATAAGCATGGTAAAGGCTATCCTTGACTTTTTTATTGAAACTAAAGATGCAAAACATTATTCTAACAGCAAGCAAATACTAAGAAAAGAAAATGACGCTCCAAGCAAAACATATATCATGTGGTGAATAAAAATATAGCTCAAAGTAAAGTTACCGATGGACGAAGACGAAAGAGGGGATGCCTTCCGGGGCATCCCCAAGCTTAGGCTCTTGGTTATCCTTGAATATTACCTTGGGGTGCCTTGGGCATCCCCAAGCTTAGGCTCTTGCCACTACTTATTCCATAGTCCATCGAATCTTTACCCAAAACTTGAAAACTCCACAACACAAAACTCAACAGAAAACTCGTAAGCTCCGTTAGTATAAGAAAATAAAATCACCACTTAGGTACTGTAATGAACTCATTCTAAATTCATATTGGTGTAATATCTACTGTACTCCAACTTATCTATGGTACATACCCTCCGATACTACTCATAGATTCATCAAAATAGGCAAACAACACAAAGAAAACAGAATCTGTCAAAAGCAGAACAGTCTGTAGTAATCTGTATCAAATGTATACTTCTGAAACTCCAAAAATCCTACAAAATTAGGAAGGCCTAAGAAATTCGTGTACCAATCCAGAGAAGAAGGAATCAGATCAAAAGCACGTTTCTGTGAATTAAAAAAACTAATTTACTGGGTGCAAAAGTTTCTGATTTTCAGCAGGATCAACACAACTATCACCGTAAGCTATCCTAAAGGTCTTACTTGGCACTTTATTGAAACAAAAGCTATAAAACATGATTACTACAGTAGCATAATCATGTGAACACACAAAAACAGTAAGGTTAAATATTGAGTTGTCTCTCAACAAGCGCTTTTCTTTAATGCCTTTCTAGCTAGGCATGATGATGATAATGATGCTCACAAAAAAGATAAGAATTGAAACATAGCGGGAGCATCATGAAGCATATGACTAGCACATTTAAGTCTAACCCACTTCCTATGCATAGGGATTTTGTGAGCAAACAACTTATGGGAACGATAATCAACTAGCATAGGAAGGTAAAACAAGCATAGCTTCAAAAATTTCAACACATAGAGAGGAAACTTGATATTATTGCAATTCCTACAAGCATATGTTCCTCCCTCATAATAATTTTCAGTAGCATCATGAATGAATTCAACGATATAACCATCACCTAAAGAATTCTTTTCATGATCTACAAGCATAGAGAATTTACTACTCTCCACATAAGCAAATTTCTTCTCATTCGAAATAGTGGGAGTATCATAAGAGACTTGAACACTAAAAAATGTTTCCACATTAAAAGAGTAATGTTCAGAAAAAGGGTAATCATAATCATGACAAGATTTGTAAATATAATCATCTCTACTTTTTATAGCATAAGTTTCATCACAATAATCATCATAAGTAGCAACTTCGTTCTCATCATAATCGATCGAAACCTCTCCCAAGATAGTGGAATCACTAAATAAAGTTGACACTCTTCCAAATCCACATTCATATTTATCACAATAAGATTCAACATGCTCCAAAATAGTGGGATCACTACTTCCTAAAGTTGACACTCTTCCAAACCCGCTTTCATCAATATAATCATCATAAGTAGGAGGCATGCTATCATCATAACAACTTTGCATATCAAAACTTGGGATGCTAAAAATATCACCTTCATTAAACATAGCATCCCCAAGCTTGGGACAAACATTAATTTAAGAAAATATATTCTCAAATATTTCATCCTCATCAAACATAGCTTCCCCAAGCTTGGGCCCTTTCATATCATAAGCATAATCACTCTCATCATTAAAAATATTGATAGCATCAATAGTATAGCAATTATCATCATCACAAGTAGTAGGAGCAACATCATTTGGAAGGGATACCTTTTTACCTTTGTTGCCCCTTCTTTTCTTTTTCTTCTTCACATTAAGTGTGGGTTCAACCTTCCTCTTTGAGCTCCTTATTGACGAGATTGGTTGAATATAAAGCTCCTCCTCGTTACCTGAATCATCATAAGAAATAATAGGAGGAGATTGGGAAGTCTCTTCCCTTTCATTAGTATTCTCATAATCTTCTATTTTCTTTCTTTTCTTGATGTAATTGGCAATATAAGGATTTTCAATGCAATTCTCCACACAAAACATATAAATATCCTCTAGATCAAAATCAAGAAATCTATCAAGATTAAATTTTGGAATACCCTCATTTATACGTTTCATTTCTTCATACCACAAAAGAAGGCTAAGCTCTTTATGATGCCCAAGGGTAATCAAGCTATCACAATTTTTGGACACGATTTGATCATAAAACAATTTGCATTGGAGATTTAAATGACCATGTTTATTGCAAAGTTCACAAGGAGCGCGAAAAATATTGAATCTTCTAGCACACTCATCAAGACTTTCTTGCAAACCTTTAGTTTTTAAATACTTATGGCTCTTGCAATATCTATTTTCTCTATTTGGTGTGTCCATGCAAATCCAGTCTACTCCACAAAAATCAACATGCTTATAGGAGACATTTTCATCATAACTAGTGCAATCATCATTAGTACTATGGATATTCAAAGAGTTCATACTAACAACATTGCAATCATGCTCATCATTCAAAGATTTAGTACCAAGCATTTTAATGCATTCTTATTCTAGCACTTGAGCACAATTTTCTTTTCCATCAAACTCACGAAAGATATTAAAAAGACGAAGCGTATGAGACAAACTCAATTCCATTTTTTTGTAGTTTTCTTTTATAAACTAAACTAGTGATAAAACAAGAAACAAAAAGACTCGATTGCAAGATCTAAAGATATACCTTCAAGCACTCACCTCCCGGCAACGGCGCCAGAAAAGAGCTTAGTTGACGGGGTGTGAGTGAGTGCCCTTTACCTAGCCTCCCCGGCAACGGCGCTAGAAAAGAGCTTGATGTCTACTACACAACCTTCTTCTTGTAGATGTTGTTGGGCCTACAAGTGCACAGGTTTGTAGGACAGTAGAAAATTTCCCTCAAGTGGATGACCTAAGGTTTATCAATCCGTAGGAGGCATAGGATGAAGATGGTCTCTCTCAAGCAACCCTGCAACCAAATAACAAAGAGTCTCTTGTGTCCCCAACACACCTAATACAATGGTAAATTGTATAGGTGCACTAGTTCGGCAAAGAGATGGTGATACAAGTGCAATATAGATAGTAGATATAGGTTTTTGTAATCTGAAAATATAAGAACAGCAAGGTAACTAATGGTAGAAGTGAGCGTAAACGGTATTGCAATGGTAGGAAACAAGGCCTAGGGTTCATACTTTCACTAGTGCAAGTTCTCTCAACAATAATAACATAGATAGATCATATAACAATCCCTCAACATGCAACAAAGAGTCATTCCAAAGCCACCAATAGCAGAGAACAAACATAGAGATTATGGTAGGGTACGAAACCACCTCAAAGTTATTCTTTCGGATTGATCTATTAAAGAGTTCGTACTAGAATAACACCTTAAGACACAAATCAACCAAAACCCTAATGTCACCTAGATACTCCATTGTCACTTCAAGTATCCGTGGGCATGATTATACGATATGCATCACACAATCTCAGATTCATCCAACCAACACAAAGTACTTCAAAGAGTGCCCCAAAGTTTCTACCGGAGAGTCAAGAACGTGTGCCAACCCCTATGCATAGGTTCATGGGTGGAACCCGCAAGTTGGTCACCAAAATATACATCAAGAGGCACATGATATCCCATTGTCACCACAGATAAACACGGCAAGACATACATCAAATGTTCTCATAAAAGACTCAATCCGATAAAAATAACTTCAAAGGGGAAACTCAATTCATCACAAGAGAGTAGAGGGGGAGAAACATCATAAGATCCAACTACAATAGCAAAGCTCGGGATACATCAAGATCGTGCCATAGAGGGAACACGAGAGAGAACACGAGAGAGAACACGATCAAACACATAGCTACTGGTACATACCCTCAGCCCCGAGGGTGAACTACTCCCTCCTCGTCATGGAGAGCGCCGGGATGATGAAGATGGCCACCGGTGATGGATTCCTCCTCCGACAGGGTGCTGGAACGGGCTCCCGAGAGGTTTTTGGTGGCTACAGAGGCTTACGGCGGCGGAACTCCCGATCTATCTTTTTTTCTGATGTTTTTAGGGTACGTAGGCACATATAGGCGAAAGAAGTCAGCCGGGAGGTGCTCGAGGGGCCCACAAGACAGGGGGCGCGCCCAGTAGGGGGGTGCGCCCTCCTATCTCGTGGAGTCCTCGAGGATCTTCTGACATGCACTCCAAGTCTCCAGGATCATATTCTTCCAAAAAATCACGCTGTCGAAGGTTTCATTCCGTTTGGACTCCATTTGATATTCTTTTTCCTCGAAATACTGAAACAGGCAATAAAACAGCAATATGGGCTGGGCCTCCGGTTAGTAGGTTAGTCCCAAAAATGATATAAATATGTAAAATAAAGCCCATAAACATCCAAAAGGGGTAATATAATAGCATGGAACAATAAAAATTTATAGATACATTGGAGACGTATCAAGCATCCAGGTTCTGCTGTTGGTTATTGATCGAAGATGTGTCTCGATCATGTCTACATAGTTCTCGAACCCGTAGGGTCCGCACGCTTAACATTTGATGACGATTTGTATTATGAGTTATGTGTTTTGATGACCGAAGTTTGTTCGGAGTCCCTAATGAGATCACGGACATGACGAGGAGTCTCGAAATTTTCGAGACATAAAGATTGATATATTGGAAGGCTATATTCGTACATCGGAATGGTTCCAGGGAAGTTCGGGTATCGGAGTACCGGGAGGTTACCGGAACCCCCCGGGGAGTTGATGGGCCTTAGTGGGCCTTACTGGGAAGGAGAGGCAGCGACCAGGAGGTGGCGCCCCCCCAAAAGTCCAGTCCGAATTGGACAAGGGGTTGGGGCGCACCCCCCCTCTCCCTTCCTTCCCCCTTCTCCTTGAGGTGGAATCCTACTAGGACTTGGAGTCCTAGTAGGACTCCCCTCTCCCGGCGCGCCTAGAAAGGGCCGGCAGGCCTCCTCCTCTCTTCTTTATATACGGGGGCAGGAGGGCCCCTAGAACACACCAAATTTTGCCTTAGCCGTGTGCGGTGCCCTCCTCCACAGTTACACACCTCAATCATATTGCCGTAGTGCTTAGGCGAAGCCCTGCGCTGGTAAAATCATCATTACCATCGCCATGCTGTCATGCTAACGGAACTCACCCTCGTTCTCAACTGGATCAAGAGCACGAGGGACGGCATCGAGTTGAACGTGTGCTGAACGCGGAGGTGCCGAACGTTCGGTACTTGGATTGGTTGGATCGCGAAGATGTTCGATTACATCAACCGCGTTACTAAACGCTTCCGCTTTTGGTCTATGAGGGCACGTGGACACACTCTCCCCTATCCTTGCTATGCATATCCTAGATAGATCTTGCGTGATCGTAGGAAAATTTTGAAATACTACGTTCCGCAACAGTGGCATCCAAGCCAGGTCTATGCATGGATGTTTTATGCACGAGTAGAACACAAATAGTTGTGGGCGATAATAGTCATATTGCTGACCACCAACGTCTTACTTTGATTCCGCGGTATTGTTGGATGAAGCATCCCGGACCGACATTACATGACCATGTTCATGAGACTGGTTCTAATGACGTGCTTTTGCACATAGGTGGCTGGCGGGTGTCTGTTTCTCCAACTTTAGTTGAATCGAGTTTGACTACAGCCGGTCCTTGTCGAAGATTAAAACAACACACTTGACGAAAAATTGGTGTGGTTTTGATGCGTAGGTAAGAACGGTTCTTGATAGAAGCCCGTAGCAGCCACGTAAAATTTGCAATAACAAAGTAGAGGACGTATAACTTGTTTTTATAGGGCTTGCTGTCATGTGATATGGTCAAGACATGATGTGATATAAATTGTTGTATGAGATGATCATGTTTTGTAACAGAGTTATCGGCAACTGGCAGGAGCCATATGGTCGTCGCTTTATTCTATGCAATACAATCGCCATGTAATTTCTTTACTTTATCACTAAGCGGTAGCAATAGTCGTAGTAGCAATAGTTGGCGAGACGACAACGATGCTACGATGGAGATCAAGGTGTCGCGCCGGTGACTGTGGAGATCATGACGATGCTTTGGTGATGGAGATCATGAGCGCAAGATGATGATGGCCATATCATGTCACATATATTTATTGATTGCATGTGATGTTTATCTTTCATGCATCTTATTTTTCTTAGTATGGCGGTAGCATTATAAGATGATCCCTTACTAAATTTCAAGGTATAAGTGTTCTCCTTGAGTATGCACCATTGCTACAGTTCATTGTGCCGAGACACCACGTGATGATCGGGTGTGATAAGCTCTACGTTCACATACAACAGGTGCAAGCCAGTTTTGCACACGCAGAATACTCGGGTTAAACTTGACGAGCCTAGCATATGCAGATATGGCCTCGGAACACTGAGACCGAAAGGTCGAACGTGAATCATATAGTAGATATGATCAACATAGTGATGTTCACCATTGAAAACTACTCCATCTCACGTGATGATCGGACATGGTTTAGTTGATTTGGATCACGTAATCATTTAGATGACTAGAGGGATGTCTAAGTGGGAGTTCTTAAGTAATATGATTAATTGAACTTTAATTTATCATGAACTTAGTCCTGATAGTTATTTTGCATGTCTATGTTATTGTAGATCAATGTCCTGTGCTACCATTCCTTTGAATTTTAATGCGTTCCTAGAGAAAGCTAAGTTGAAAGATTATGGTAGCAATTACATAGACTGGGTCCGTAACTTGAGGATTATCCTCATTGCTGCACAGAAGAATTACGTCCTGGAAGCACTGCTAGGTGTACCACCCGCGCCAGCAACTGCACACATTGTGAATGCCTGATAGACGTGTGTTGATGACTACTCAATAGTACAGTGTGCCATGCTTTACGGCTTAGAATCGGGACTTCAAAGACATTTTGAACGTCATGGATCATATGTGATGTTCCAAGAGTTGAAGTTAATATTTCAAGCAAATGCCCAAGTTGAGAGATATGAAGTCTCCAACAAGTTCTATAGCTACAAAATGGAGGAGAATAGTTTTGTCAGTGAACACATACTCAGAATGTCTGGGTACCATAACCACTTGACTCAATTGGGAGTTAATCTTCCTGATGATAGTGTCATTGACAGAGTTCTTCAATCACTCCCACCAAGCTATAAAGGCTTCGTGATGAACTATAATATGCAAGGGATGAACAAGACAATTCCCGAGCTCTTCGCAATGCTAAAGGTTGCGGAGGTAGAAATCAAAAAGGAGCATCAAGTGTTGATGGTCAACAAGACCACTAGTTTCAAGAAAAAGGGCAAAGGAAAGAAGGGGAACTTCAAGAAGAATGACAAGAAAGTTGCTGCTCAGGAGAAGAAACCCAAGTCTGGACCTAAGCCTGAAACTGAGTGCTTCTACTGCAAAGGGACTGGTCACTGGAAGCAAAACTGCCCCAAGTATTTGGCGGAGAAGAAGGATGGCAAAGTGAAAGGTATATTTGATATACATGTTATTGATGTGTACCTTACTAATGCACGTAGTAGCACCTGGGTATTTGATACTAGTTCTGTTGCTCATATTTGCAACTCGAAACAGAGGCTACGGATTAAACGAAGATTGGCAAAGGACTAGGTGACGATGCGCGTCAGAAATGGTTCCAAGGTCGATGTGATCGCCGTTGGCATGCTACCTCTACATCTACCTTCGGGATTAGTTTTAGACCTAAATAATTGTTATTTTGTGCCAGAGGTTAGCATGAACATTATATCTGGATCTTGTTTTATGCGAGACGGTTATTCATTTAAATCAGAGAATACTGGTTGTTCTATTTATACGAGTAACATCTTTTATGGTCATGCACCCTTGCTGAGTGGTCTATTTTTGTTGAATCTCGATCGTGGTGATACACATGTTTGTAATATTGAAGCCAAAAGATGCAAAGTTGATAATGATAGTACAACTTATTTTTGGCACTGTCGTTTAAGTCATATTGGTGTAAAGCACATGAAGAAACTCCATGCTGATGGGCTTTTGGAATCGCCTGATTATGAATCACTTGGTGCTTGTGAACCATGCCTCATGTGCAAGATTACTAAAACTCTGTTCTCCGGAACAATGGAACGAGCTGCTGACTTATTGGAAATAATACATACTGATGTAGGCGGTCCAATGAGTGTTGAGGCTCGTGGCGGGTATCATTATTTTCTTACCTTCATAGATGATTTGAGCAGATATGGGCATATCACTTAATGAAGCATAAGTCTGAAACATTTGAAAAGTTCAAAGAATTTCAGAGAGAAGTGGAAAATCATCGTAACAAGAAAATAAAGTTTCTATGATCTGAGCGTGGAGGAGGATATTTGAGTTATGAGTTTGGTCTTCATTTGAAACAATGTGGAATAGTTTCACAACTTACGCCACCTGGAACACCACAGCGTAATGGTGTGTTCGAAAGTCGTAACTGTACTTTATTGGATATGGTGCGATCAATGATGTCTCTTACTGATTTACCGCTATCGTTTTGGGGTTACGCTTTAGAGATGGCTGCATTCACATTAAATAGGGCACCATCAAAATCCGTCGAGATGACGCCTTATGAACTGTGGTTTGGCAAGAAACCAAAGTTGTCGTTTCTCAAAGTTTGGGGCTGCGATGCTTATGTGAAAAAGCTTCAACCTGATAAGCTCGAACCCAAATCGGAGAAGTGCGTCTTTAGAGGATACCCAAAGGAAATTGTTGGGTACACCTTCTATCACATATCCGAAGGCAAGATATTCGTTGCTAAGAATGGATCCTTTCTAGAGGAGTTTCTCTCGAAAGAAGTGAGTGGTAGGAAAGTAGAACTTGATGAGGTAATTGTACCTTCTCACGAATTGGAAAGTAGTTCATCACAAAAATCAGTTCCAGTGATTCCTACACCAATTAGTGAGGAAGCTAATGATCATAATCATGAAACTGCAGATCAAGTTACTACAGAACCTCATAGGTCTTACAGACTATGGTCCGCACCAGAGTGGTACGGTAATCCTATTCTAGAAGTCATGTTACTAGACCATGATGAACCTGTAGGGGAACGCAGTAATTTCAAAAAAATCCTAGGATCACGCAGGATCTATCTCTAGGTGATGCATAGCAACGAGAGGGGAGAGTGTTGTCTACGTACCCTCGTAGACCGAAAGCGGAAGCGTTATGACAACGCAGTTGATGTAGTTGTATGTCTTCACGATCCTAGCACCAAAGGTACAACACCTCCATAATCTGCACACGTTTAGCTCGGTGACGTCCCACGAACTCTAGATCTAGCTGAGGTCGACGGAGAGTTTCGCCAGCACGACGGCGTGTTGACGGTGATGATGAAGTTACCGGCGCAGGGCTTCGCCTAAGCACTACGACGATATGACCGAGGTGGAAATCTGTGGAGGGGGGCACCACACACGGCTAAACAATCAGCTTGTATCTTCTAGGGTGCCCCCTGTCAGTGTACAAAAGTAGGGGCTCTCCTTTTGACCCCTTTACTTGTGCACGGGCAGTCAGAGCCACCCGCCACGGCCACACATAACGGGGCAGGAAAGGGAAGCCGGCGAGAAGCCGAAGGCACAAGGCAAACAAAGCAACGACAAGGACCAAGGCCACAAAGATCGGATGGAGGAAGCAGGTTCCCCCAGCAAAGACCCTTGCCGAGGCAGCCTCAACGGCCCCGGCAAGACCCTTGCCGAGGCAGCTCGCCCACACCAGCTGAGCGGGCCACCTTTGAGCCCACCAACGCTAGACAAACGCATTGGGACAGGGCTCGGCAGGCACCTCTGTGGTGGCATGCAGATCTTTGTGAAGACAAAGAATAGTCAAGATCAAATGAGGATAGGAAGGCAACAATCCTCGGCATGGTTCTTACCGAGGAAGCCCACGAGACCCCCAGCAAGGTCCTTGCCGGGGATGACGGCATGACGTGGCAAGACCCTTGCCAGGCCACCCGGCAAGGCCCTCGCCAAGCGTGCCAGCAGGGCCACTGCCAGGCCCACACCAGCCAAGTCTCCGCCGCCGTTCGCATGCAGCTGCCGACCCAACCAGCTGGGCAGGCACCTGTGTGGCGACATGGAGCCCCTCGTGGAGGCTCCACCATCGCGCCACCTCAGCTGCCTGCCTTCCTACATGGCACCGCATGCATCGCTGGCCAGGACGCGTGTCAAAGCAAGGAGGAGCAGCGACGGACGGGACGGGCCTCGCTCCCATCCCCGATAAAGTGAAGGGACACCTAAGCCTCGCATTAAATGCACTTTGTCCTGTAATACCAGCGATAAGCTCACAACGCCGTAGCACTTTCCACCTCCTGTGTGCCACTGTGGTAGCCCCTTTCGCCTATAAAAGGAGGCCCATGGCACACTGGAAAGGGATTCGGCTCTTTCGAACCTGGCAGCACCCAGAGCTATTTCAAGAGCTCAAGAACACTAAATACATCCACCAAAGCAGAATCGTAGGGTTTTACGCATCTTTGCGGCCCGAACCTGGGTAAATCCCCTTTGTACTGTCTACTAGTCCCGCTCTTCTCATGATCCCCGCGCCCCGCAACCGTAGTAGGGATTCCAGTGATCCCATAGGTGTCATTTCCCACCGACATCTTTGGCACGCCAGGCAGGGGTGCGCAATTGTGAGAATCAGGTCCAGTGGTAGGCCTAGCAGTTCATCATCGCCACAGCTCCTGCGGAGAAGGCGGCCAAGAAGGCGGCGCTGCCCGTTGGCACGAAGGACGCTGAGGCGGCGACGGGAGAGCTAAGTCATCCTGAATTTTAAGTTTTTCTCCTTATATATAAGGTTATTATCCTCGACGGTTCGGCCTATGTATGGAGAGCCTGTACGCAGAGGGGCACTCCTGCGATCGGCAACGCCCTTGTTCTGTTTCGAGTCTGCTCAACAGTTCAAGCGGCCGCGTCGAGAGCGGCAGGGTAGCCTTTCGCCATCGGCAACGCTCTCGGTTCTGACTCATGTCAAGCTCGACAAATCGAGCGGCCGCACCAAGGGCGGTAAGGTGCTTCGCCCGGCAACAAGCACACCCGGCAGGCTAATGAGGATCTGTCCTCAAAATGCCGCCCTGGGTTTACGTGCCGGCAAGCCTACCCGGTCGATGTGGTGTGGACATACAAAGGAAAATCAAATAAGAAAATAACATGCATAAATTCAGGAGCATTGCAGAGTTATATTACACAAATTGCCGCTGCGGTTCTAACTAAAGGTAGCATTGTCTTGGTCATGAACCCGCAGCAGCGATGAAGAACGGGGTGCCTAGTCCCGGCGCTGGCCCTCCAACCTCTTGATTTTGTCGATGCGGCTGAGGATGGGCTGGATACGCTCATTGAGCGCCGCGATGTCGGCATCCTCCGGCAAGCTCTTCAGCACAGCTTCGAAGTCGAGGTCTGGGTGCCAGTGCGCAATCTTGGTGAGCACCCTGGTCATGGTCCCCCGGCAGAGTATCCGGGATTCTTCGGCCAGGGAGGCCGCCCGGTTGGAATGAAGCCGCCTCGTGGCGCCGACGACCTTCTCAAAGTATATGGTCAGGTTGGCATTGGGGCTTTGGTTCACCTCTGGGGCGTACCTCATCTCCAGCATCCCCATAATGGCTAGCTAATTGGCGGCCGAGCTTGCAATGACGGAAAAGCGTTCGAGCCAACGTTTCTCGCCCGCCACGTGGTCCTCGAGGTTGGCGGTCTCGTTAATCTGCAGCTACTTCTCTGTCTCTAGCTCCTTGGTCAGGATCCCCTCCCGGGTTCTGGCCTCCGACAGCATCTTCTCGAGATCTCCCAGCTTCAGCTTGAGGTCTCTGATGGAGTTGTTGGCTTCGGAGAGTTCTCTGGCCTTGCGGATGACCGCGCCCTGCGCCTCCGTCAAGGTGCCATTGAGCGTGTCCCTCTCCTGGGCTAGCTTCAAAGCTTGACCCTCCAGCTCCTTCACCCTGTCGGCGTAGACCTGAGCCTGGGCATTGAGTGCTTTCTGATGCCTCTGCTCCAACTCTGGGGTCCGCTGCACGATGAGCTTGCCCACCTCTTCGTCCTTGCCATGGAGCATGGCGGCAAGCTTCTCCTCGCGCACGGCAAGGTCCTCTTCCTGGGTTTTCAGTGCGGCCTCGTGCCGGGTCCGAGTGGCTTCGGCTTCGTCGGCCAATTTCTTCGCCGTCTCCTGGGCCTTCTCGACGTCGGCCAGCTTCGGGGTGAGCTCCACTTCACGGTTGGCCAGCTTGCCCTGGGCGGCCTTCAGCTCGTCCTAGGCCTGGCGGAACCAGTCTTGCGCCTCGATGATGTGCCCTCCAAAGTCCGACTCCGCCTTCTCCACCACCGCCGCCCTGGACGCGGTGGAGCGCCTGAAGCTTCCGGAAGCTGGCACCCATGGCCTGGAGCAGCCGCTCCTCCTGGGAGCCGACGCCACTGATGCCCGGCTCATCGACGACCTCGAGCCCGGCGGCGGCAAGCGCCTCCTCGTCGAACACCTCTCCCTCAAAGGGAGCCCTGGTGCCCGACGCGCCAAGGAGATGGACTAAGAGGTCTTCGCTTACCCTCAGGTACCTGTCGGAGCCAGAAGTAGCGGAGGAGGAGGGCAGGTCATCAAACGCCACCTCCTCGGTAGTGGCCTTGCCGGTTTCCCCGGCAGGCCCCTTGCTGGGCTCTTCGGCGGGCCCCTTGGCGGCGTCCTCAGTGGCGCCCCCGACGCTCTCATCGACAGCAATCTTCTCCGCCTCCGCCACGGCATCTGCGGTGACGTCCTTGATGGTGGTGTCGACGTCTTGTGAGCCTACCGAGGAGGGGTCTGGATGCCAAGAAGGAGACAGGGCGGAGCCAAGATTGAAAGCCAGTAAGGAAAAGAGGAAAGAAAGAATGCAAGCAGAAGTGGAGAGCGAGTGGCTTACCCGTGCCGGGCCGAGAGGTGGAAGTCCCGTCTCCGCCGAGGTCTAGCATCAAGGCAAAGCCACCAGTACCCGTGTTCTCCCCCTCCTCCGTGTGCATGGCCTCGGCGCTTGGTGCCCTTGCCGGGGACGCCCCTCGGGGCGGCATGGTCGACGGGGGCGGCACGATGGGAGAATCCCTCTGCGACTCCCCTTGGTGTTGCTCCCCTCCTACATCCACGGCAGGGTCAGTACCAAAGCGTCGTGCATTATGCACGTTGACAAAGGATGGGTGATGGACTCACGCTGGGGGCTAGGCTGGGGGCTGCTGTCCGGGCTGCTCAACACCACCGGTGGCGTACTGGAGGTGCCTGCCGGGGGCTGGCCACTCGCCGAAATCCTGGCCCTCTTTATCCTCTGGGCCAGCGTCTCCACATCCCTGCAAGATGAAGGCAAGTGAGCAACGCCACCAGGGGAAGTGTAAGGAATGAGGGAGGAAGGCAGAAGTTCACTCTTCATTTTCTTCCTCCTCCTCCTCCTCTGTTGCTTTCCTTTTTCTCTCCAGGCTAAGAGGCTCGAGGTCTCTCTTCGGGCTGAGAGGCCCGAAGTCAAAGCAACCCCCGCACCGATGTTTGTCGGCGAACGGGGAGGCAATGGCATCCAGGCGCACTAGGACAGCGAAGAACCAGATGTCTTCTTCTTTGATTCCACGGCCTTCATCGTTTTCTTCATCGCCACCACCCTCGTCTAGCGCGCAGGCACCTCCTGAGCTTGCCGCAGCTACACGGCCCGGTCGAGGCGGACCGGCTCGCCGGAGGTGGCCCGCCGCAGGACCCGCCCTTTTCCGGCGATTGGAGGATCGACAGTCGCGGTCTTCGCCCCCTCGCCCTCCTCCTCCGACGACCCGTCAGCGGCGTCTTCAACGAGGGGAGCCCCGGTGCCGGCACCGCTGGCCTCCCCAGCGGTTGCTGACCACCGGGCGAGCTCCCCCTCCTCCGCCTCTACGGCGGCCTTGTCCGCCACACTGTCGGTGCTGCCAGCCTCCTCGACGAGCTTTGCCTCCTCCTCGGCGAGCCTCGCCTCCTCCACCTTGGTGGCGATATAGTCCAGCTCCGCCGGAGAGGTGTCCTGGATAAGCCGTGGCTCGGCGGTGACGTACACCTCATGCAAGGTGTCGAAGAACTCCTGCACCTTGAGCCCGTCCGGCTCAACCCAGTTCGGGTCAAGGCCATGCGCGTTGAAAAGCAGCATCATGGCAATGATCTCGGACTGGCGAGAGTTGTTGCTCAGCGGAACCACTCCCGCCGGTAGCTTGAAAACGGGCTCCTTGACGACCTTGCCGGCCTTCACGGCGGCCCTGGCAACCTTGCCGGACTGCTCGACCTCGCCCTCGTCATTAACCTCGAGCGGGAAGATCCGTTGGCAGAGATGGGCGTGCCTCAGCACCGCCAGGTTGTTGTCGAGGCCGGGGCGGAGCCTCATGATATCGGCGGTGTTCACAAAGAGCCAGGCTGTCCACCCCTTGTCGTGCAAAGGGGCAATTCGGCGGCGGATGAAGTCCGCCCTGATCATTTCGAGGGTGAGCCCCGCCTGGGTGAGCCGAAGAATCCTGGTGCTGGCGACCGTAAGCTTCACGTCATCAGCGTCGACGTCGCCCCAATCGCCCCCGCGGACCGGCGGCTCCTGGCGAACCTCGCAGAATGCTGGTGGGTCCTCCTCCTCAATCTAGTACCACCGGCCCCACCATTCTTCCCACCTCTTCTTCGTGGCGCCGTCTGGGTACGCCCCCTTGGCCCTCGGGATCCAGGCGATGCAGCCAGAGATGGCGCCCCCTTTTGGATACGAGGGGAGAAGTAATGGCGGAAGAGCGCCATGCTCGGGTGCACCCCGACGAAGCCCTCGCAGAGATGTCCAAAGAGGGCCATGCACGCCACGACATTCAGGGTGAAATCCAGGAGGTGGAAGCCGTAGGTGTGCATGATATCCTTGAAGAAATCAAAAAAGGGGTACAGAGCCTGCAGGAGAAATAGTCGACGAAGAAGGGGTACCGATTTGGGGAGGCCCCAGCGCTGGCAGGGATGACGTGCGTGGCTGGATGCCCCGTCTTCTCTCCCCCTGTCTTCACTCCCTACAGATCCTTGAACATCTCCTGAAGCTCGGACACGTCGACCGTCAAGGGGAAGTATGCGAACTGCGCGTGTCGTGCCACCAGCTCGCTCTCCGGCTGCTCCGTCACCCCGGCGTCCTTCGCCACTCTCTTGCTCTTGGTGGACTTAGGCGCCATGGCGGCTGCGAGAAGCGAAAAAGCAGAGGATGGCGGAAGCACGACGGCGATGGACGAAGGTAGGGAGGCTCGAGAAGAAGGAAGAAAGGGGGCGGCGGTTCTATGATTGAGAAAGGCGCAAGGGGGGGTTAAAGTGAGCAGCACGCCCGCAGTTATTCCTTTTTATGGGGAAGGCGCGGGCCGCCTCCTTTCCCATTAACTGCGATTCGACACATGCGTGCGGACACTGTCCCACGCATGCCTCCCACGTCACGCACGTGCACACGACCCCCACGTAGCGCGTTCAATGCGAGTCGTGGGGAAGCGTAGCAAACAGAACAGCTACCGCCGTAAAAATCCGCCCCAACTGCCCGTGCACCGTTCTGGGCCTGGCCCAACAACATGCTGCGCTTACGTATGGCCCAGGCCCGGGGGCTCCTGTCAGTGTACAAAAGTAGGGGCTCTCCTTTTGACCCCTTTACTTGAGCACGGGCAGTCAGAGCCACCCGCCACGGCCACGCATAATAGGGCAGGAAAGGGAAGCCGGAGAGAAGCCGAAGGCACAAGGCAAACAAAGCAACGACAAGGACCAAGGCCACAAAGATCGAATGGATGAAGCAGGTTCCCCCGGCAAAGACCCTTGCCAGGGCAGCCTCAGTGGCCCCGGCAAGACCCTTGCCGAGGCAGCTCGCCCACACCAGCTGAGCGAGCCACCTTTGAGCTCACCAAGGCTAGACAAACGCATTGGGATAGGGCTCGGGAGGCACCTCCGTGGTGGCATGCAGATCTTTGTGAAGACAAAGAATAGTCAATATCAAATGAGGATAGGAAGGCAACAATCCTCGGCAGGGTTCTTACCGAGGAAGCCAACGAGACCCCCGGCAAGGTCCTTGCCGGGGATGACGGCGTGCCGCGGCAAGACCCTTGCCGGGCCACCCGGCAAGGCCCTCGCCAAGCATGCCAGCAGGGCCACTGCCAGGCCCACGCTAGCCAAGTCTCTGCCGCCATTTGCATGCAGCTGCCAACCCAACCAGCTGGACAGGCACCTGCGTGGCGAAATGCAGCCCCTCGTGGAGGCTCCACCATCACGCCACCTCAGCTGCCTGCCTGCCTACATGGCACTGCATGCATCGCTGGCCAGGACGCGCGTCAAAGTAAGGAGGAGCGGCGACGGACGGGACGGACCTCGCTCCCGTCCCCGATAAACTGAAGGGACACCTAAGCCTCGCATTAAATGCACTTTGTCTTGTAATACCAGCGATAAGCTCACAACGCTGTAGCACTTTCCACCTCATGTGTGCCACTGTGGCAGCCCCTTTCGCCTATAAAAGGAGGCCCATGGCGCACTGGAGAGGGACTCGGCTCTTTCGAACCTGGCAGCACCCAGAGCTAGTTCAAGAGCTCAAGAACACTAAATACATCCACCAAAGCAGGATCGTAGGGTTTTACGCATCTTTGCGTCCCGAACCTGGGTAAATCCCCTTTGTACTGTCTACTAGTCCCGCTCTTCTCACGATCCCCGCGCCCCGCAACTATATTAGGGATTCCAGTGATCCCATAGGTGTCATTTCCCATCGACACCCCCTGCCCCCATATATAAAGGAGCAAGGGGAGGAGGGCGGCAGCCTCATAGGGTGCGCCCGAAAGGGGGAATCCTACTCCTAGTAGGAGTAGGTTCCCCCTTTCCTAGTCCAACTAGGAGGGGAAGGAAAGAGGAGGAGGGGAAAAGGAAATAGGGGGCCGGCCCCCCAAGTCCTAAAGCAATTCGTTTTGGGCCTCGGGGGCGCCCCACAGCTCCCTTGCTGCCGTCTATTTCCACTAAGGCCCATGGAGGCCAATTGACCCTCCGGGGGGTTCCGGTAACCTCCTGGTGCTCCGGTAAATGCCCGAACTCATCTGAAACCATTCTAGTATCCAAACATAGCCATCCAATATATCAATCTTTTTGTCTTAGCCATTTCGAGACTCCTCTTCATGTCCGTGATCACATCCGGGACTCCGAACAACCTTCGGTACATCATATCACATAAACTCATAATACTAATCATCATCGAACGTTAAGCGTTCGGACCCTACGGATTCGAGAACTATGTAGACATGACTGAGACACGTCTCCAGTCAATAACCAATAGCGTAACCTAGATGCTCATACTGGTTCCTACATATTCTATGAAGATCTTTATCGGTCAAACCGCATAACAACATACGTTGTTCCCTTTGTCATCGGTATGTTACTTGCCCAAGATTTGATCATCGATATCATTATACCTAGTTCAATCTCGTTACCGGCAAGTCTCTTTACTCGTTCTGTAATACTTCATCCCGCAACTAACTCATTAGTCACAATGCTTGCAAGGCTTATAGTGATGAGTATTACGAGAGGGCCCAGAGATACCTCTCCGAAACACGGAGTGACAAATCCTAATCTCGATCCATGCCAACCCAACAAACACCTTCGGAGACACATGTAGAGCACCTTTATAATCACCCTTTTACGTTGTGACGTTTGGTAGCACACAAAGTGTTCCTCTGCTATTCGGGAGTTGCATAATCTCATAGTCTGAGGAACTTGTATAAGTTATGAAGAAAGCAGTAGCAATGAAACTGACACGATCATAATGCTAAGCTAAGGGATGGGGCATGTCCATCACATCATTCTCCTAATGATGTGATCCCGATAATGAAATGACAACACATGTCTATGGTTAGGAAACATAACCATATTTGATTAATGAGCTAGTCAAGTAGAGGCATACTAGGGACTATATCTTTTGTCTATGTATTCACACATGTACTAAGTTTCCGGTTAATACAATTCTAGCATGAATAATAAACATTTATCATGAATTAAGGAAATAAATAATAACTTTATTATTGCCTCTAGGGCATATTTCCTTCAGTCTCCTACTTGCACTAGAGTCAATAATCTAGTTCACATCACCATGTGATTTAACACCAATAGTTCACATGTGTATGTGATTAACACCCATAGTTCACATCGCCATGTGACCAACACCCAAAGGGTTTACTAGAGTCAATAATCTATTTCACATCGCTATGTGACTAGCACCCAAAGAGTACTAAGGTGTGATCATGTTTTGCTCGTGAGAGAAGTTCAGTCAACGGGTCTGTCACAATCAGAGTCGTATGTATTTTGCAAATATTCTATGTCTACAATGCTCTACATGTAGCTACTCTAGCTAATTGCTCCCACTTTCAATATCGATGGAGACTTAGTCAGCTGGATTGGTGTAAAAGCTTGCATCAATGTAACTCTTTACGACGAACTCTTTATCACCCCCATCATCGATAAACATTTCCTTAGTCCTCACTAAGGATAATTTTGACCATTGTCTAGTGATCTACTCTTAGATCATTATTGTACCCCCTTGCCAAACTCATGGCAAGGTACACAATAGGTCTGGTACACAGCACAACATACTTTATAGAACCTATGACTGTGGCATAGGGAATGACTTTCATTCTCTATCTTCTGCCGTGGTCGGGCTTTGAGTATTACTCAACTTTACACGGTGTAATACAGACAAGAACTCCTTCTTTGACTGATCCATTTTGAACTCTTTCAAAAACTTGTCAAGGTATTTATTCATTGAAAAATCTTATCAAGCATCCTGATCTATCTCTATAGATCTTGATGCCCAATATGTAAGCAGCTTCACCGAGGTCTTTCAATGAAAAACTCTTATTCATGTATCCCTTTATGATATCCAGAAATTCTATATCATTTCCAATCAACAATATGTCATCCACATATAATATTAGAAATGCTACAGAGCTCCCACTCACTTTCTTATAAATACAGGCTTCTCCAAAAGTCCGTATAACACCATATGCTTTGATCATACTATCAAAGCGTTTATTCCAACTCGGAGAGGCTTGCACCAGTCCATAAATGGATCGCTGGAGCTTGCACATTTTGTTAACACCATTTGGATCGACAAAACCTTCTGGTTGCATCATATACAACTCTTCTTTAAGAAATATCCATTTAAGGAATGCAGTTTTTATATCCATATTCTAGATTTCATAAAATATGGCAATTGCTAACATGATTCTGACGGATTTAAGCATCGCTACAGTTGAGAAAATCTCATTGTAGTCAACACCTTGAACTTGTCGAAAACCTTTTGCGGTAAGTCGAGCTTTGTAGATAGTAACTGTTGGGGATATAACTACTGAGCGTAAACCGGCCAGGAGGGCCCGGTTCACCCTCAACTATATTGAAGCCCACGAAGATCCAGAAGATGGCGTTTTACTAATGAAGCTTAGAAGCCCGAAGCCCAAAGACGGATTAGGGCCCATAGTGGTAAACCGCCATGGTTATATAACTTGTATTGTAAGTTAGGAAAGGAGAGACCGAGCCGGACACTTGCATGAGTCGGCCTCGGGACTCTGTAGACCAGCCAGGGCGTCAACCTATGTATATAAAGGGACGACCCAGCGGCGGTTCAGGGACAGGAAACAACAACTCGAGACCCAGGCAAAGCGTATTTGCTCCCTGGTCATCGAAACCCAATCAATCCCATCACAACTAGACGTAGGATTTTACCTTCATCGAAGGGGCCGAACTAGTATAAAACTCCCATGTCCCTTGTCCAGTTTAACCCCTTCAAGTTAACCCATCGTGATGGCTCTGCGACTAAGTCCTTTCATGAGGACATCTGACGTGTTAATTCCACGACAGTTGGCACCCACCGTGGGGCTATCGCACGATGGTATCGAGTTCTTGAAGGGCAGCTCTGAAGGACTCAAGGGGTACGTGGTTGGCCGGATGACCAAGAGTCATCACGGCAAGCTCTACATCAATGATGAAGGATGGGGCCCCGAGGCCGGCTCAATCGAGTACGGATACCGGGTCCCCTTTGGCAGAATTCATGTTTTCATCGGCAAGATCGGCGAACCGGGCCCTGAGCTGGACATCTGCACCGACCTCATCGAGACGGCTCAGCGTGCGAGTCCTGCCCGGGTTCATCTTGCCATGAAGCGTGCGTTCATAGGATGTGTCCATGGGATCGGATCTGAACCAGTGTCTGAAGGCGAGACGGCTGTTTATTCTGACAAAGAGACATCCACTAGAGAAACTGAGTCCCTATACCAAATTCATGATGGTGGGTTCGAAGGATATTCTGATGGCAACAGTATTCCGGACCTCCTTGAACCGCCGAGTCGGGTTGCTGTTTACATGGCTGGAACACAGCCCACTTTGCAGTCTTCATCTACAGCGGCAATGAATACCGGATTAGCGGCCGTGGCAGGAGCCCTGGCGCGCCAACCGGCTCAAGTCCTCTCCGGTTTGATGGATGCCTGGGCGACCTTGTTAACCACAGTAGTTACCCCGGAGACGCAGGATCAGCACAATGCGGACATTGCGAAGCTGAAGGACCAGATAACGCAAGCTAAGGAGGACCTTGCAATTGAGGATGCTAGGATGGCTGAAGAATGGGCCGCTTTGGATGCCCAGTCACAGCAGATACAGGCGCAGAATTACCGGCAAATGTTGGATCAAAATGCATCAAATGACGTAATGCGAAGGAAGTACCGATCGCGCATGAAGCCGATCTTTGAAGGATTGAATCTCTTTAATACACTGGGGGCTGGGCCGAGTAATCTGCAGCCGCAAACCGGACCGACGCACCTAGGGCGGCGCCGGATCAACCACGGATGACGGAGCCACCTCGACGAACGGATAACCCGCCGTAGTACATGTCCACGCCACCGGGTCACTTTTTGAACCCTTTGGATAACATGATTGTCGTAGCATCTCGCCTGGCAGCCATTCCGATGGAGGGTGATTTACTGGCAGCGATTGAGACGCGGCGGGCCAGTGATCTTCAAACCGCCGTGGTGCAGCAACAGGCTTATTCCTATAGCCGAGATAGAATTCATTCAACCCCCCGTCAGAGCAAAAGCTATAGCAGGCATATGGATGAACCGGAAGTGTCTAGCAGTGCGCGGCGCCGTAATGTCCCTCTAGGACCCAATCCGACGCGTGGTGAGGTAAATGCTCAAGACGTGGTGGATAATGGAAGAGCATGAAGGGAGGCCGCTTTGGCAGCACAGTATGCGGGTCATTATCAACCTGCCCCGGTTCAGCCAGCAGTGTCAGTAGACCGAGGCACCGGGCTTGCCTTTAGTTCCTAGGGAGTGCCGTGTCTCATTCCGGCTCTCTGTAATGTGCGACTGCCCAAGGATTTCAAGGGTCCAGGAAAGGTGCCTAATTACACCGCGGATCAGCCGCCTGAGGCGTGGGTCGAGAGTTATGAGATGGCAATGGAGACGTTGGATGTGGATGAAGCGGCCTGTGCAAAGTACTTCACGATGATGTTGGAAGGGACAGCCCGTACTTGGTTGAAAAACCTACCAGTCAATTCCATCGAGTCATGGGATCAGTTGAAGTCCCGGTTTATCGCCAATTTCAAAGACACATGCAAGTAGCCTATGTCCATTGTGGTTCTAGATGCCTGTGTTCAAGGGGAGAACGAATCAACAACTCATTGGGTGCACCAGGTTTCGGAAGTTTTGCATTCGTCAAACCGGATTAATGTTGGTCAAGCAATCATAACGCTGGAGCGTAACTGCCGGTTTAAGTCACTAAAGATGAAGTTGGGACTGCTCAAGCGCCACTGCAATGACATGGTACCCTTATGGCAGCCTTGGTCAAATATGCCGATTCTTATAATACCAAGGATCCCGATTCTGATGAGGAGAAACCGGAGAAGGGAAAGAAGAACGGCGGTGCAAAGGGACAACATCACAACCAAGGAGGCCATGGGAATAATCGTAAGCACAAGGCAGATAGTTCAGATCTTGTGGCTAACACCAATATGCAGCGTCGTAAAGGTAAACCGCCCCAGTGCGATGGAGGGATGAATCTGGAGTGTTTGTTAAACCAGCCCTGCCCAAAGCATGGGACCAAGGAGGCCCCTTCCACACATCTTTGGAAAGATTGTTATATCATGAAGGAGTTCAAGAACTCTGATGTCTTCCGGTATGATCAGGGTCCATTGGGCGGTTCAGGTCCAGGTTTTCATGGTGGCGGCGGTTCAAACTCTGGATTTCAGAATAATCAGGGCAACCAGAATAACCAAGGTGGTAATGGCCAACAGAATAATCAAGGAAATCAGCAGCAGTCAGGTTATCAAAGTCACCCCAAGCCGTTGAATGGTGGGCAGTATCATGTGTTCACTACTAGCCTGTGTAAGCGCGATCAGAAACTTCACAAAAGGGCAGTTAATGCTATTGAACCGGCAGTGCCACGTTATTTACGATGATCCGAGCAGCCCATTTTGTGGAGCAGAGAGGATCATCCGCCCCGGGTTGAAAATTCGGGTCAACTGGCTTTGGTGGTAGTGCCTCAGGTGGGAGGTTACAAGTTTACCAAAGTCCCGATGGATGGAGGGAGCAGTATCAACATCCTATACTATGAGACTTTTCGTCGCATGGGGTTGACAGACAAGAGTCTTAAACCGTCCAACACTGTTTTTCATGGTGTAGTACCAGGTAAGTCGGCATATCCTGTTGGCAAGATCGCTTTGGAGGTTGTGTTTGGAGATGAGCATGACTCCAGGTCCGAAAAATTGACCTTTGAAGTGGTAAAGATCCAGAGCCCGTATCACACACTGTTTGGACGGCCGACTTACGCAAAATTTATGGCGAGACCCTGCTATATTTATTTACAGCTCAAAATGCCGGGTCATAAGGGGACTATAACAGTACATGGAAGTCGAAAGATCGCTTTGGATTGTGAGGAAGGTGATGCGGCTTATGCTGAGTCGGTTTGTGCTACAAAGCAGCTGAAGTTTTATAAGGAAAATGTTGATCCGGCTGACATGACCCCTCTGAAGAAGCCCACCACTGAGCATGACACGACCCTGAAGTTCAATCCGGCTGATGAGACTAAACTTGTTGACTTTGTTCCTGGCGATTCATCCAAACAGTTTAGCACCAGCACCAATATGGATCCGAAATAGGAAAGCGCGCTCATCGAGTTCATCCATGAGAACCGGGACATTTTTGCATGGAAGCCTTCTGACATGCCAGGTGTACCGAGGGAACTCGCTGAGCACACTCTCAATATTGATCCTAAGTTTAAACCGGTCAAGCAATTTCTTCGCCGCTTTAACGAGGAAAGAGCAAGGCCATTGGGGAAGAGGTAGCCGGTTGTTGGCTGCTGGATTTATCATCGAAGTATTTCACCCTGAGTGGTTGGCTAATCCGGTGCTCGTTCTTAAGAAAAATGGCACTTGGCGTATGTGTGTGGACTACACAGATTGGAACAAGGCTTGTCCGGCAGATCCTTTTGCTCTCCCGCGTATTGATCAGATTATTGATGCGACGACGGGTTGTGAGCGCCTGAGTTTCTTGGATGCTTATTCAGGTTATCATCAGATTAAAATGGCAGTTAAGGACCAGGAGAAGACAGCCTTCATCACTCCCTTTGGAGCCTTCTGCTATGTTTCTATGCCCTTTGGGCTCAAAAGTGCCCAGGCAACTTATCAGCATTCTGTGCAAAATTATCTTCACACGCAGATTGGACGTAATGTTCATGCCTATGTGGATGACATTGTGGTAAAATCCAGGAAGAAGGAAACCTTGATAGATGATCTCAAGGAAACATTTGACAATCTTCGGGTTTACAAAATGATGCTTAATCCGGACAAGTGTGTTTTTGGTGTTCCGGCAGGCAAGCTCTTAGGCTTTCTGGTGTCCAACAGAGGCATTGAGGGTAATCCGGAAAAAATCAAAGTGATTACATCTTTGGCTAAACCGAAGTGTATCAATGATGTTCAGCGTTTGGCGGGTTGAATTGCCGCCCATAGCCGGTTTATCAACCGTTTGGGAGAGTAGGCGATTCCTTTGTATCAGATGTTGAAAAAGACAGACGATTTCGTCTGGAGTGACGCAGCTAATGCGGCGTTTGAGGAATTAAAGCGGCAGTTGGTTGAACCGCCGGTTCTTGCTGCTTCGGTTGACAAGGAGCCCTTGTTATTGTACGTGGCTGCTAATGCCCGTGCTGTCAGTGTGGCAATTGTGGTGGAGCGCAAGGAGGGTGGTAAGGAATATCCGGTTCAACGGCCGGTTTACTATATCAGCGAAGTACTTATCGAGTCAAAGCAACGGTATCCGCATTGGCAGAAGCTGGTTTATCGGGTTTTTATGGCAAGTCGGAAGCTCAAACAATACTTTCAAGGTCATCCCATTACAGTGGTCAGTTCAGCTCCTTTGGGCGATATAATTCAGAACAGGGAGGCAACTGGCTGGGTTGCAAAGTAGGCAATTGAGCTTGGCCCGCACGGATTGAAGTATATGCCTTGGACATCAATTAAGTCACAGGCGCTTGTTGACTTCATCAATGATTGGACCGAGTTACAGGCACCAGAGGACAAACCGGATAATACATACTGGACCATTCACTTTGATGGATCCAGGCAATTGGAAGGCTCGGGGTCTGGAGTTGTTCTTACTTCCCCTCGAGGTGATAAAATTTGTTATGTTCTCCGCTTAATGTTTCCTTGTACTAACAATGTAGCTGAGTACGAGGCCTTACTCCATGGTCTCCGTGTGGCTAAGGAAATGAACTTAAGCCAGGTTCACTGTTTTGGAGATTCTGATCTGGTGGCTCAGCAAGTTTCTGGTACTTGGGATTCTAAGGATCCACTCATGGCGGCTTACAGACGCGAGGTGGATATTGTGGCAGGTCACTTTAAGGGTTATCAAGTTGAGCACATTGACCGGCGCAAAAACGAAGCAGCTGATGCTTTAAGCCGGCTGGGATCTCAGCGTAAACCGGTACCGCCCAATACCTTTTTAGATATCTTGCATAACCCGTCTGTGAAGTTGCCTACAGCGGAGGATTTAGTTGTTCCTGATCCAGAGGCTCAATTGGTGGCCGCTTTACATACCACTCCGGATTGGACGGTTCCATATTTGGCGTATATGAACCGGGGCGAGTTACCAGATGGTGAGGTTTTCGCCAGACAGATAATCCGGAGGTCCAAGTCCATGGTTATTCACAATGGCGAGTTACACCGTTGCAGTGTTTCAGGCGTATTCCAACGTTGCATTTCTCCTGAAGAAGGACAAGAGATTCTACGGGAAATCCATGAAGGGGATTGTGGTCACCATGCCGGTTCAAAGTCCTTGGTGGCTAAAGCTTTTCGTCATGGACTCTATTGGTTGACGCTCATGCTGATGCAGAGGATCTGGTAAAGCGGTGTGATCCTTGTCAGAAATTTTCACGTGTTGGTGGCGGTGGACAAGTTCACTAAATGGGTTGAAGCGGAGCCCATCAGCAAGTGTGATGCAGCCACGGCGGTTCAATTTCTCAAAAAGATCATTTTCCATTTTGGTTTTCCACACAGCATCATCACAGATAATGGCACAAACCTTTCTAAAGGTGAGATGGAGGAGTTTTGTCAATGAGAGCACATCCAGCTTGATGTAGCGTCCGTGGCTCATCCCCAGTCCAATGGTCAAGCTGAGAGGGCGAATCAAGAGATCCTGAAGGGTATCAAGCTCCGGCGTATGGTTCCTTTGAAGCGGACGTCGGGTTGTTGGGTGGAAGAATTACCATCTGTGTTATGGAGTCCTCCCAAGTGATATTCGTCATGATTTGCCTTGGGTTGCCAATTATGTTGAAGCGGATAATGAGCAAGCACGCCAAGAGGCGCTGGACCTGTTAGATGAGAAACGGGACATGCTTTGGCTCGATCGGCGGTTTGTCAACAAGACCTGCGGCGTTATCACAGCCGCCGGGTTAAGACACGAACCTTTCAAGAAGGCGACTTGGTGCTCCGGCTCATCCAGGATCAGACCGATATGCACAAGTTATCCCCACCTTGGGAAGGACCCTTTGTGGTCAGCAAAAATTTGCACAACGGATCATACTACCTCATTGACGTTCGAGAAGACTCACGCAGTTCTGAGGAGGAGACCCGGCGACCGTGGAACATAGCTCTCCTTCGGCCTTACTACACTTGAGCCATAGGCTTTTCGTATGTACATATTTCAATAATGTATATATTATGATCAATATAATAAACCGGCATCCTTGCTATAAGCAGGGCCTCTGTCGTTTTGTCTTCAAATCTCTTTGTTTACATGGGGGCTTCAGCTGACAAAGCGAAGTACTACCTGTTAAACCAGCTTGGGAGCTTCACACCCAAGGGGCCAAAGAGAGTTTGGATGTTATGCACAGCTCAAACATAGGCACCCATTAAGCACAGCTCACAAAGTTACTTGGGGGCTCTTTTGTGCAAAAGCCACAAATAGTTTGAAAGGACCCTTGTAATTGGGTATCGACCCACGGCTTGGAAGCCTGGTGTATTCACCTAAAACCCCGGGTTAACCTGCCTTCATCAAGTAAGCCACCCTATCCAGGTAATCTTGGCACGACCCGCCGAACATTTGACAAGTCAATCTTATACAGACCCTGAACTTGTAAAAGTTAAAACAACGATTGGTTAGTAGGAGGCCCATCTTAAAAGGCTTTGCAAAATGGTTTAACTCAGTGGCCTGGCAGCCCATGAAAAGCCTCGAATTTGGGCCTGGCAGCCCTTGAAAAGCCTTGACTACATGGTTTCTTGTTTGCTTTTTTGCCAAGTTTTCACCTTTTGATGAATTTATCTTGAACCGGTGTTCTTTGACCCGGTGTGGCTTTTTAGTCATCATATTAACCCGGTGTTTGTTAACCCGGCTTGGCTTTCAACTATAAGTTGTTAGACTATCTTATCAAATCGGTGTTTACAAAACCCGTCCTGGCTTTGACTATATGTCGCCAGTATGATCATCTGGTGTTCATCGTAACCCGGCATGACTTATTCATCAGATCATTATAGGGTAAGGGATATAACAGCCAAAGATTTGGGTTTTCACCCTTACTAAGTGATTTCATATCACAGGTATCAGTTATTCCATATTTATTCCGCTTTGGTTATTAGCCAGGCTTTATCTTGGGCACTATGACCCGTCCAGCGGTAAACCGCCCGGACAGCCTTTTTATGCAGACATAGGGATTGCATAACATTATGAAGATATATAAGCCAGCATCGAAATTGGCATGGCGGATCAAGCAAAGTATATCCCAGTGCACGATGGCAGCAGATCAAAGTATTTTAACTAGCCTATTACAAGGCGCTTTAAGGCCCAAAATATGGAATTGTTCTTTCCACAGAACAAAGTTTATGAAGCATCAACCAGATTGCTGGATCAAGCCTCATCACCATGTTGACGTGAAGTTGATGGATCATCCGGCGTCGGTTCAGCCTCCTCCTCCCCATCCAGTGGCTGGAAGTCAACGGTGGTCCAGTCAATCCGGGTTAAGGCCTAAAAGACAGCCTCTTCACTTATAAGTTCAGCCGGATCAACGTCAGGGGCGTAAGTGTGCTTACAGATTGGCGGGATAAGATTTTGCACTTCCGGCATGACAGTGTCAATCCGTTTGTTGTTGGCATCATAGAAGGACCGGTGAACAGTCAAGTTAGCTTCTTCTACCAATTGACTTGCCAGAGGACGCATCTCCCTTGTCACATTTTTTAGGGCTTCGTTATCAAACTCTGCCATGTTTTCTTGTTCACTAGGAAAGCCCTTGGCGATATCAACCGGATCCAGGTCAGCTATCCATGCTTTGGCTTGAGTAAGGGCCAACAAAGCGCCAGCCCTAGCGGCGGATCGCTTCGTCTCTTCTATCTGTGCTAGTGTCAGTGCCAAAACCAGCCGATCTCGGGTAGGGGGTCCCGAACTGTCCGTCTAGGCGGATGGTAACAGGAGACAAGGGACACGATGTTTTTACCCAGGTTCGGGCCCTCTCGATGGAGGTAAAACCCTACTCCTACTTGATTAATATTGACGATATGGGTAGTACAAGAGTAGATCTACCACGAGATCGGAGAGGCTAAACCCTAGAAGCTAGCCTATGGTATGATTGTTGTTTTTCGTCCTAAGGACCAAAACCCTCCGGTTTATATAGGCACCGAAGAGGGTTAGGGTTACACAGAGTCGGTTACAATGGTAGGATATCCACATATCGGTATCGCCAAGCTTGCCTTCCACGCCAAGGAAAGTCCCATCCGGACACGGGACGAAGTCTTCAATCTTGTATCTTCATAGTCCAGGAGTCCGGCCAATGGTCATAGTCCGGCTATCCGGACACCCCCTAATCCTGGACTCCCTCAGTAGCCCCTGAACCAGGCTTCAATGACGTCGAGTCCGGTGCGCATATTGTCTTCGGCATTGCAAGGCGGGTTCCTCCTCTGAATACTTCATAGAAGATTTTGAACACAAGGATAGTGTCCGGCTCTGCAAAATAAGTTCCACAAACCATTGTAGAGAGAATAATATTTACACAAATTCAATCTGCTGACGTATTCCGTGGCGTGACATCACACCATGCCCAAGCCTTTATTCGAATCGTTTTTACTGTCCCACCTCAGCGCGTTTAAGGAGGCGGTTTCCTTGGCACGTCTTGTCGAAGCAGAGATCGTGTCCCCTGATTTCGGGATTCTCATCAATACGGGTGTGGGTAACCCAACCGCGCCATCGATTATGGCGCTTGGGAGATAAGCGAGTTTTACCAGGCTGGTGGGGACGCATAGCTTCGTCCGTCCATATAAGGGGATACGGATCCACTTTTTACCACACGCCTTCTTCCTCCTTTGCTCATCCATTTCTGCGCACTCGAGCTCCAGTGCCCAAGTCCGCACATCTCGCCTCAACCTTCCTCAGCCATGTCCGGAGGGGGAGGCAAGTGGATGGTCTCCTCCGTCATGGAGGGGCACATCAAAAAGCTGCGGAAGGCCGGATACTTGTCCAGAGACATTGCGCATCGGCTCCCTGACAAGGGGCAGCTTATCCCCACCCCTAGGCCCCATGAGAGGGTGGTGTTCCTCACCCACTTCCTCCGCGGACTAGGTTTTCCACTTCACCCATTTGTCCGGGGGCTCATGTTCTACTACGGCCTGGATTTCCACGATCTGTCCCCGAATTTCATCCTCAACATCTTGGCGTTCATCGTTGTGTGCGAGGCCATCCTCTGCATCCAGCCCCACTTCGGCTTATGGCTGAAGACCTTCAATGTCAAGCCAAAGGTAGTGGGCGGCCGCCAGGCGGAGTGCGGAGGTGCCATGGTGGGCAGGATGCCCAACGTCTTATGGCTCGAGGGCTCCTTCATGGAGACCATAAAGGGGTGGCAATCGGGGTGGTTCTATATCACCGAGCCGCGTGACCCTAAATGGGCAGCGGCCCCCGAATTCCGATCTGGCTTCCCTACACGGCTCACCTCTTGGAAAGAGACAGGCCTGACATGGGGTAATTCGGAAGAGCTGACCGGACTCCAAACCTGCGTCCAAAACCTAGTGAACAAGAAGCTCAAGCTTGTCAACGTAGTCCAGGTCATGCTCATCTGCCGGATCCTCCTGTGCCAACAACGGGCCTTCAACTTGTGGGAGTTTGATCCGGCACAGCACCAAACCTTGAGCAGGCTCTTCGACACTACATACGAAGATGCCTGGAAGGTGCTGTTCAAGGGCGCCGAGGCTCCCGCATCCGCTACCGAAGATCGCGGATTCAGCTCGCAGCGTCAAGCCAGCGAGGTAAGCTATTTTACCCTTTCAGGACACTTGTTTTTCATAGTTTGACTCTATGCAGGATCTAAACTCCCTTACCTTTGACAAGCCTGGCAGAAGACATCCGGGCAGGTTGACTATCCCGCTCCCTTGCCAGAAGACCCAGCGGTTGCCCGATTGACGGGGCTGCTGGTTCCGGCACCTCACGTGGTGCCGGAGAAGAAGGCCAAGAAGAAGGCCACGGGAACTCAAAGGAGTTCCCGGTGCCAGGTGTTGTCGGACTCATCGTCCGATGACTCCAAGGCGGACTCCTCCCGTGAAGACAAGGAGGAGGAAAAAGAGGCCTCTCCCCCAGCGGGGGGAGAGAAGAAAAGGAAGGCCGCCCCAAATGGGGAGGCCGGAGGGTCCAAGAAGGGAAGGACCCTTCCTCCGGACTACTCCACCAACGCCAACGACAGTAAAGAGGAGTGGCCACCGAGGGCTAAGCCCCTGGCGACATCATAAGTGTCCGGATACCAGAATAACTCATGGTGTTTCGTTTGTCATATAGAATCTCCTAACGCCGAATATAACCCTGCAGCCCGCCCAAGGACGGGCTCGACGTTTCAACGAGCGGCTCCCTGGCTTCGTCGGATGTGAATAGCACTTCACTTCCGGCTGCCTCCTCTCCTCGCGCTGCGGATGACGCTGAGGTGGGGTCCCAAAAGGGGCCCAGCTAGGAGGAGGAGGTCCAGGAGGCGCCACAAGGCAACCTCCCGGACTCCAGGCACAAGGGGGATCAAACCCCAAAGGTCTCTAAGTCCGGCCCTGGGCCAGACTACGTACTGGAACCTTCAGTGGTTCCGGAGTCCGGCGGGCAGCCCCTTCATAAGAAGGGCGAGACTGCGACACCGGTGACCTCCGTCCAACCGGAGGCACCGGATAATTTGCTGGAGGCACTTAACGGCGCCTCCATCAACAAGGAGCACCGCATTGTTATGAGTGTGGTGATCCAGAAAGTTCAGTCCGCCAAGAGCGGGCTGACTGAAGCCTATACCAGCCTTCTAACAGGCTTTGAGGTATGTATTTAAGATATGTAAAAATGTTACCTCATAGACAGTAGCCCCTGATGCTTAGTTTGGTGTTCGGAAAGAAAAGCCAAACTGAGGATCTAAAAAGATGTATGCATGAGTCTAACATAAGTATGTCAATATGGGGAATGCAGGTTGCATTGCTGACCTCGACCGCACTGACTGCGGAGGTCAATGCATTGAAGCAGAGCCTCGAGCAGTCCGAGAACGAGCTCGGCCTTGCCAAAAAGCAGCTTGAGGACAAGGAAGGTAAGTAATACCTTATGGAAGTATATAAAAGATGTGGTTGCAAAAAATAACAGGAATAACGTGAGAATTGCGGGGGCCATGAACGAGGTGGCGACCCTGAAGGAAGCAGCGTCCAGGGCCGAAAGCAATGCGGCCGCGGAGCGCACCGAGCGAGAGAAGCAGGAGGCGCAGGTGGCGGAGGTGCGGCAAGAGCTCCAGGCTCTCGTGGAAAAACACGAGAGTTTGGAGCGTGACTCAAAGACTCAAGAGTCCGAGCTTGCCTCGGCTCTTGAGAGCGCCAAAGCCGCTAAGGCCGAAGCCCAAAAAGCCCTCCAGGAAATTGAGGCAATGAAGAAAATAGCGGCGGGTAAGGCATTCTTCATGCAGAGCAAGCACGTGAAAGTGAATTACTTGTTACTTACCCGAATCCGGAGCTCTCCAGGAGCATTCGCAGATCTGCCCGCAGTGTGTCCGACGCTGCCGCATTCTACCGGGCCGAGGAGGGGAGCTCGACGGAGAAGGTGTTCTGGTCTCAGTATGCTGAGGCCGGACACCCGATGCCCTTGAGCGACCAGCTGAAGCAGCTAGTCGAGCTCCATAAGGTGGCCGAACAGGTCATGAAGGGCCTCATAGTTCGGCTGTGGCCTGAGGAAGCCATGCCTGGGAGCTACTTCGGGCTGGTGAGGAGGCTGGTGGACGCCTGTCCATGGATTGAAGTCGTCAAGCGCTCCGTCTGTATCGAAGGTGCCCGTAGGGCCCTTGCCCGTGCTAAATTACACTGGGGCAAAATGGACGCTGAGAAGCTTGTGACGGACGCTCCACCGCCGGGCAGGGAGTATCTCAAGCCCGAGATGTATTATGAGGGCGTCCTGAAGGGTGCCCGCCTTATAGCGGGTGAATGCTCCAAAGATGTAATTTTTGAGTAAACTCTCATTTGTTATCATGTACGCTTGAAAACTTGTTCATATGCGCTAAGCAACGCTTGTGAATTTAAAAAATTACCTTCTGTGCGGCCGTTTATTAAATTTGAGAGATGGCGAGTCGTCGGCTTCTGCCCCCATGCCATGAGTGCTGGGGTGTTCGGGATAAACTTGAGCGCTCTTTTTCCCATTCTTGGGTCCTTCGAGGGAGGCTCTCAACACAACGAACAAGGCAACTGGACTATAATGCTTGAACACTCTCACTTAGCCATAGAATTCTATAATTTTAAATTTCAGCGAAGCCCCTAGTATTCGGAAGACCAAATTCGGGGCGCTATCCACGCCTGGGCCGGACAAAGCCGACTCCTCGCTCTAAGCGGCATAAGTCTTTAGGGACTCGAAAACCTCTCGAACAGCGACCGGCTCTTGCCCTATCACGACGGTCAGTTTAAGCTTTCTCCACTGAGGTGCTTAACCCAGCTCAACCGGGGCACAATCGCAGTGGTTCTCCCAGCGCTACCTTAGCCGATATAACGGAACATAAGGTACCAAAACATGGGAGCCGGGCAAACCCAACTATTGACCCAAGACATGATTCGGAGCCGATGCATATAATGCTATAAGTTCGGGGTGCCGCACTTGTGAAAGTGTTCGAACTTATCACACCATATTTTGGGGTACTTAAGCCCCTGGTGTATTTGGTCGTACCAAAGTGTACGAATGCAACATGTCATAAGTGAACATATAGAGATAAAAAAAGGAATGCAATAATAGGCAAAAGCTATGCATTGTTTATTCAAAGAAGCTACGGTAAAAGCAGAACGATACAAATAGTGCGATAAGCAAGGGACGGGACTATTTGACATGTCCCCCTCCAGAAGCAAGCTGCGGGATGATATGTAAAACAAGTATACTGCTCGTTATAGAGACCACCTGGACACTCGACGTAGCTTTCTGCTTCCCTGGTTGTTGCATTGTGTGTTCGGCGATTCTACTGCCGGACAGGGCTTCTTGAGAAAGGAGTCCTGGAAGTAAGAGAAAGAATGACACAATTGGGAGCCCCTGGTGCGGTTGAGCCACATTTTGGGCCTGCTGTGGTCGTGCCCCTCCCCCTATGCCCATGGTATTTCCAGAGCGTAATTATGTACGCGTAGTACTGGTTTCGCAATTTCGTGAGGGCTAGGGTTGGGGACGCATTGCTACGCGTGCTCGGGACGTGCCAGGTGGTCTTGTTGTAGGTTACTCCGGGCGCGCTTGACGGTGTCCGGACGTTTAATAGCCGGACTCGAGAATTGCCTTGAGAGGCTGCTTTGTATTTCTGCCGCAAGGGCCGCCGTATGCTCCTCCGTTCGGAGAGAGCGTTCGGTGTTTTCGTTGATCATAATGACTCCTCGAGGGCCTGGCATCTTGAGCTTGAGGTATGCGTAGTGCGGCACCGCATTGAACTTTGCAAATGCGGTTCGTCCAAGCAGTGCGTGATAGCCGCTGCAGAACGGGACTATGTCGAACATTAACTCCTCCCTTCGGAAGTTATCTGGGGATCCGAAGACCACTTCAAGTGTAACTGAGCCTGTACAGTTGGCCTCTACACCTGGTATGACGCCTTTAAAGGTCATCTTTGTGGGTTTAATCCTTGAGGGGTCTATGCCCATTTTGCGCACTGTATCCTGATAAAGCAGGTTCAGGCTGCTGCCGCCGTCCATCAGGACTCTAGTGAGATGAAATCCATCAACGATTGGGTCTAGAACCAATGCGGTGAATCCGCCATGGCGGATGCTAGTGGGGTGGTCCCTTCGATCAAAAGTGATCGGGCTAGAGGACCATGGATTGAACTTTGGGGCGACTGGCTCCATCGCATATACGTCCCTTAGTGCACGCTTCCGCTCCCTTTTGGGTATGTGGGTTGCGTATATCATGTTCACCATCTGCACTTGTAGGGGGAAGCCCTTCTGTCCTCTATTGTTCGGCGTCCGGGGCTCCTCCTCGTCGTCGCTATGCAGCCCCTTGTCATTGTTTTCGGCATTTAACTTGCCTGCCAGCTTGAACACCCAACAATCCTTGTTGGTGTGGTTGGCTGGTTTTTCGGGGGTGCCGTGTATCTGGCACGAGCGATCGAGTATTCGGTCCAAATTGGATGGGCCCGGAGTATTTCTTTTGAATGGCTTTTTCCGCTGACCGGGTTTAGATCCTCTAAATACGGCATTGACTGTCGTATCCTCAGCATTATCGCCATTAATGCGGCGCTTGTGCTTGTTAAGACGCGACCTGCCGTTGCTGTCCTTGGTATCCGAATTACCAGGGCTCTTGGTCATGTTATTACTACGAGCTAGCCAGCTGTCTTCTCTCGTGCAAAAGCGGGTCATGAGTGTTGTGAGGGCTGCCATGGATTTCGGCTTTTCCTGTCCTAGGTGTCGGGCAAGCCACTCGTCGCGGATGTTATGTTTGAAGGCTGCAAGGGCCTCTGCATCCGGATAGTCAACGATTTGATTTTTCTTGGTTAGGAACCGTGTCCAGAATTGTCTGGCCAATTCCTCTGGCTGCTAAATTATGTGGCTTAGGTCATCGGCGTCTGGTGGTCGCACATAGGTGCCCTGGAAGTTGTCGAGGAATGCGGCTTCCAGGTCTTCCCAACAACCAATTGACTCCGCTGGCAGGCTGTTAAGCCAATGCCGAGCTGGTCCTTTAAGCTTGAGTGGGAGGTATTTGATGGCGTGTAGATCATCACCGCGGGCCATGTGGATATGAAGGAGGTAGTCCTCGATCCAGACCGCAGGATCTGTTGTGCCATCGTATGATTCAATGTTTACGTGTTTGAAACCCTCAGGGATTTGATGATCCATCACTTCGTCTGTGAAGCATAGTGGGTGTGCGGCGCCTCTGTATTGGGCTATATCATGACGCAGCTCAAATGAGCTTTGTCTACTGTGTTCGGCCCGGCCGGAATTGCCATATCCGGCGTGACGGTTACCATCACGTATCGTGGGGCGCCCACGCGATCTGTAGATCGATCTTGTTTTCCTTGCCTTGTCCTCCAGTATATCCCGCAGGTCTGGCGCATTTTCCTGCGCCTTGCTATTTTTTGAGCGGCGCCCGGGTGCGGCTTGAGTGGAGGGCCGAGAGGCCTCTCTGTCGCGGCCACGAGGTGGCCGGTCGGCCGTATCATGCGCTGGTGATGTAGGTTTAGGTGCTTCCTCCTCTAATCGGGGTAGCAGCCTGCGTTTTGGGTAGCTCTTGGAGGGGCGTTCGAGTTCATACTCTTCGGCTGCAAGGACTTCAGTCCATCTGTCGGCTAGCAAGTCTTGGTCAGCTTTAAGTCGTTGCTGCTTTTTCTTGAGGCTGCTTGCCGTGGCCATAAGCCTGCGTTTGAAACGCTCTTGTTCGACGGGATCCTCAGGCACGACAAATTCGTCGTCGTCGAGGATTGCCTCGTCTTCGGAGGGAGGCATGTAATTATCGTCCTCTACCTCTCTGCCTGCCGCTCTCTCATGAGGGCTGGCTTCTCCATCCTCCTGCACTGAATCCTGCTGGAGGGGGTTATCTTCGGCATTGTCCGAGGTGTTATTGTCTCCCGTGCCGGAATCACCGTTTTTGCTGTGGCGGGATTTAGAGCGGCGCCGCTGACGCCGGCGCTTAGGCTGTTTCTGGGAGGGGTCATCCTCCGTTGTTCCATCGCCATTCCCATCTTTTGGGATGTCCACCATGTAAATGTCGTATGACGAGGTGGCCTTCCAGTGCCCTGTAGGCGTTGGTTCTTGGTCGTCTCCTGCATCGTTGTCCATACCGTCGATGTCTTTAGAGTCGAAGTCGAGCATGTCGGTTAAATCATCGATAGTGGCTACGAAGTGGGTGGTGGGTGGGCTATGAATTTCTTCGTCATCCGCATCCCAACCTTCCTAACTATAGTCCGGCTAGGGCTCTCCTGATAAAGAAAGAGACTTCAGTGAATTCAGGATGTCGCCAAAGGGCGAGTGCTAAAAGATGTCCGCGGCGGTGAACTCCATGACCGGCGCCCAATTGGATTCGATTGGCAGGGGAGCGGAAGGTTCGGAGTCCAGAGAGGAGTCCGGCACCTTGGAGTTATGAGCATTGCAAAGGACAGGGATGGTGTTCGGCTCAATCGCCGTAGAGGTCGCAGCCCCCGAGGCGGTGTCCAGCCACCCATCCTCGATCGGCGCAGTCGGCTCCGAGCTAAGGGTCAGAGCGGACACTGGTGCGGCCTTCAGGGCACTGTTCGGCAACAGAGCTGGATCATGCCCATCGTGACAGTGCGGCGCGCTTGCCTATGGCTCGAACCCGTCGAAGATCAAGTCTCCACGGACGTCAGCCGTGTAGTTCAAACTTTGAAATCTGACCTGATGACCAGGGGCGTAGCTTTCAATCTGCTCCAGATGGCCAAGCGAATTGGCCCGCAATGCAAAGCCGCCAAATACGAAGATCTGTCCGGGGAGAAAAGTCTCACCCTAGACCGCATCGTTGTTGATGATCGGAGGAGCCATCGGGCCTAAAGATGACGACACAGAGGAACTCTCAATGAAAGCACCAATGTCGGTGTCAAAACCGGCGGATCTCGGGTAGGGGGTCCCGAACTGTGCGTCTAGGCGGATGGTAATAGGAGACAAGGGACACGATGTTTTTACCCAGGTTCGGCCCCTCTCGATGGAGGTAAAACCCTACTCTTGCTTGATTAATATTGACAATATGGGTAGTACAAGAGTAGATCTACCACGAGATCGGAGAGGCTAAACCGTAGAAGCTAGCCTATGGTATGATTGTTGTTTTTCGTCCTAAGGACTAAAACCCTCCAGTTTATATAGGCACCTAAGAGGGTTAGGGTTACACAGAGTCGGTTACAATGGTAGGAGATCCACATATCCGTATCGCCAAGCTTGCCTTCCACGCCAAGGAAAGTCCCATCCGGACACGGGACGAAGTCTTCAATTTTGTATCTTCATAGTCCAGGAGTCCGGACAATGGTCATAGTCCGGCTATCCAGACACCTCCTAATCCGGGACTCCCTCAGCTAGTGTCATGGATAACCTTGCTAGAGTGTCCTTGATCAATGTTGGGGCCAGATTGTTGTACGAGGCTGCACAGATAACCCGTTGGGCACCAGTATATAGTTGTTCAATCAGAGTATATGCTGCCTTCAGCTTCATCCGCATGTCAGAGCCCAGATGAGCAATGCGGCCACCTACAACGGTTTAAGGATTTCATGTTAAATAGGCACCTTATAAAGATGGTCATCAAAGAAGCCTTGGCAAGAGTACTTACCAAATACTGCAGAAGTCATGAAATTCACTTGGCGCTTCAACCCAGTTAGCTCTTCAGCCACCGGTTTAAGAGCTGACTCAGCGTCTTCCGCCCGCTTCAGCAATGCATTCTTTTCAGTCTCCCAGTTGGCACGCTCTATCTTGAACCCTTCTTTGAGTTGCTCCATGGCTGCCAAAGCGGTTTTGAGCTCATCCTTGGCCTTGGAAGTTTCTGTTTGTTAGGACTTGATGTTTTCTTGAACATCATCAATTTGAGGGCCTTGGTGATTTATATCAGCCTGTCACAATCAAATGAGGAGCATGTAAATAATTTATCAAAAGTCCCAAGCATATAACAAGTTATACACTTGGTACTTGGGGGCTAATGCGGATTGCTTCTTTACTACTGGTTGTTTGAAGTCCCAATTTAATCTTGGCACTTGGGGGCTAATGTGTGTTTGATCAGGAAAATACACAAGTAAGGAAAGTCAACAAAGTACAATATGGAATATAAAAGTCTCGGTTTGTCTTTACAAGACAAACCGGCCCTTGGGGGCTACGAAGTCAAAGTGTTATTTCTCTTTAAAGTCTCGGTTTATCTTCAAGAGATAAATCGGCCCTTGGGGGCTACAATACAATGAATGTACAGAATAAAGATGAACGTGTTTTGAAGATTACCTCATAGCGTTCCTTCATCAGATTCACTAAACCGGCTTCATAATCTCGGCTGGTGTAAAGCCGGTTCAAGAATCCAGAATGAAGATCCTGAGCAGAAAGGTTTACATAGCTTGACAAATCGATTTTCCCTTTTCCCTTGCCCATAGCAGCAAACTCGTCCTTTGTAGTATGTTTTGATAAAACAACTGGATTTCCTAGGGCGGTATAAGCAGTGCCAGTGACAATAACATCATCATCATCTTTGGCTGGGCTCGGTGGATTGACATTATCTTTGGCTGGGCTTGGTGGATTGGCAGAAGGGCTTGGCAGATTGGCAGCAGGGCTTGGCAGATTAGCAGCTGAACTCAGCGGATCAGCAACTAGACTTGGAGGCGTGGCATGTGGACTCGATGTATCAACATGTGTAGCCGGATTAGCCTCCCGTGGATTAGCATCAGTAGCTGGGTCTTGCGGGGCAGAGTCATCTATGACAATGTCAGGATTTTCACCAGCAGTTTCTGGGGTCTTCTCCGGTTCAACATCATCGGTGGGGCCGCTGGTCTTGGTTTTCTTGCTCAATCGGGCCTTGGCACTACAACATCAAAATAAACATTAGTATGATAAACCGATGCATGAAGAAACAAACCGAAAAACAATACACTTACCCAGCGACGGTCTTGAGGGGAGGCAGCTGAGTGGTTGATGAACCGCCAGACGAGTTGGAAGACGCCTGGTAATTCGGATCAGACGGTCTAAGTGGGTATTGGAAGAAACCCTTCAAAGGATAAAGTTTTTCGGGAGAACAAGTACCTCTGGACGATGCTTCCGGGTTGGTGTATCCGGTAAACCGGAAGAGGTGACTTGCTGGCCACTATGTCGGATTGTGCAACGCCCTTCAGGTTGCTGTGTCTTCAAAGAAAATTTTGGATCCATATAAGCAAGAGGGTGAGAGTATTTCACTCTCTGAACTGCATGGCGAAATCTTTGAACCGGCACAAGATCTGAATCGGAGGAAAGAGACATTATCTCAACATGGTCCGCACGGCTGACCTCCGCATCATCCTGATAATAGTTATTGTTAATAAGATGTATGAAAAAGGAGCCAATGGAGTCAAGTTCTACCTCTTGATCCGAATCTTCAACATCTTCGGGCGGATCAGCAGTTTCGCCGGTCTTCTTCTTAGCTGCTCTCTTGATAACTTTGCTCTTGGGACGAGGAGCCCTTACCGGTTTATCTGAAGCCTTCCTTTTCCAAAAGGAGCTATTGGCCTGTAAAAGTTAAACAAAGATTTATTAGAACAAAGTTAAAGCGGAGGCGGATCAAGAAAGCACAAAGTTAAAGTCTTTACCATTGGTGGTTTGTTGGCGGTGTAGAAGGGGGCCAGCCCGGTTTGGCTGCATGAGGCGATTGGTTCGTCTAACATCTTCTTCACTGATTCGGTGACTTCGTCATTAGTCATTTCTATTTCATTAAATTGTTGAGAGTCCTTGGCGTCGCCGGTATACTCATGCATTAATCCGGATCGACGACTTAAGGGCAGGATGTGCCATTTAACCCAATAGTGAACAAGATCAACACCAGTCAAACCGTTGGCCAAGAGAGCCCGGAGCTTGGCGAGTTGAGGGGCATAAGTTTTCTGTTCTTTGGTAGTTAATCGTCGAGGTAACAGGTGGCCGTTGCTAAGCCGGTGAGGGCGGTAACCCGGCAAGGGATTTTCTCCAGCAGGGGCAGTGTTCTGACAATAAAACCAAGTTTGGTTCCAGTCTTTGGGATGACTGTGGTGTGATGCATGTGGGAAATAACTTCCTTCCTCTTCTAGATTGATACCCCACCAAGTTCCATGTTAGGACCATCAGAAAACTCAATTCGGTGATTTAGATGGAAAAAGTCCCGAAAGAGCTCTACGGATGGTTCCTCTTGAAGGTAAACTTCACAAAATACTTGAAAGTTGCATATATTTGATACAGAATTTGGTCCAATATCTTGTGGATGGAGTTGAAAGCTCGCAAGGACATCCCGGAATTTTTTTCATCCGGGAGGACTGAAGCCCCGGTCTAGGTGCTGCATAAAAACAATAACCTCTCCATCTTGAGGCTCAGGAGGGCACTCAGGGCCAGGAACTCGCCAGTGAAGAACATTCTTTGAGGCTAAAGCGTCGGTTACAACGTAGCCATTGATCTGTGTTTCCATAATTCGGGACGGAACCCAGTTGCAAGCGGCGAATTGCTTGGTCATCTTGGAAACAAACTGTAAAAGGAAAAGTGAAGTCCGGTTTACGATGGATGGTTGTTTAGTGTTAAACCGAGGAATTTGGTGAAGGCATATATGTGAGTTAAACTGAAGTTTTTCTACTCAAAATAAGGTGGCGGTTTAAGTGAGGGCTAATGATATACGGCAGATTACCAACTACTAAAGATTTAAACCGCCCTTAGGTGGAGGAGCCAAAGATGAAGATCTGCTAAGTGTTGACAGAAACAGGTTTCACACAATGATGAAATTAATTTGGATCTACCATGCTTCAATAAAGAAAAATTTGTGTGACCTATAATGGCATTAAGCAGAACAGAGAAGGTCCTACGTTCTACTGAGGATTCTATACAAAGAAGGAAGATCTACTAAGTGATGAAAATGAATACGGGGCAACTACCGCACGAGATCTACGCTACTGATTGGATCAAAGAAACCACGGCAAAAATAAAAACGGAGAACGGAGATGGACGAGAAATTGTACAGATGAACTCGTTAACCCTAGCATAGATCTAAAGATGCGGAAAAGGGAAAACTTACCAGTACAGATCTACTGCGGAGGGATTTCGCGAGCTCTGGTTCAATTCAGAGTGATGCAGCGGCCGGGGACGAAGACGACGGTGCGCTCTATGGCGGCGGCGGAGCTCGAGCGGTAGGGGTTCGCGAGAGGAAGAAGAAGAGGGAAGGGGAAAAGAATGGAAAGACCCGTCGGCTTTATTTATAAGGAGAAAGGGATAAGTGGTAGGCGCAAGAATCGAGGATCCTGAAGTGGCAAGAAGGGTGCGCCTGTCGCCTCGATCTTCGGGATACCATTAATGAAGGGAATCTTTTTAATCTTCTTTACAGAGATGATGTCATGATGATCTATTGTTGTGTCCAGAGGATGACGTCACAGCAGTTTAACAAAGTTTACAAGAGAAGACATCATGGTGGTTTATGAGAACATAAGGAGATGATCACAGAATTTCTTTAAGTATTGAAGTTTGACATGAACAGGTTCAAATCAATCTGGGGCCTAATGTTGGGGATATAACTACTGAGCGTAAACTGGCCAGTAGGGCCCGGTTCACCCTCAACTATATTGAAGCCCACGAAGATCTAGAAGATGGCGTTTTACTAATGAAGCTTAGAAGCCCAAAGCCCAAAGACAGAATAGGGCCCATAGTGGTAAACCGCCATGGTTATGTAACTTGTATTGTAAGTTAGGAAAGGAGAGACCGAGCCGGACACTTGCATGAGTCGTCCTCGGGACTCTGTAGACCGGCCAGGGCATCAACCTATGTATATAAAGGGACGACCCAGCGGCGGTTCAGGGACAGGAAACAACAACTCGAGACCCAGGCAAAGCGTATTTGCTCCCTGGTCATCGAAACCCAATCAATCCCATCACAACTAGACATAGGCTTTTACCTTCATCGAAGGGGCCGAACTAGTATAAAACTCCCGTGTCCCTTGTCCGGTTTAACCCCTTCAAGCTAACCCGTCGCGATGGCTCTGCGACTAAGTCCTTTCATGAGGACATCTGACGTGTTAATTCCACGACAGTAACACTACTATCAGTGTCTGTCTTCCTCTTGAAGATCCATTTATATTCTATGGCTTGCCAATCATCGGGCAAGTCCACCAAAGTCCACACTTTGTTCTCATACATGGATCCCATCTTAGATTTCATGGCCTCAAGCCATTTCACGGAAACTGGGCTCATCATCACTTCCTCATAGTTCGTAGGTTCATCATGGTCTAGTAACATGACTTCCAGAATAGGATTACCATACCATTCTGGTGCGGACCATACTTTGGAAGACCTACGAGGTTCTGTAGTAACTTGATCTGAAGTTTTATGATCATCATTAGGTTCCTCACTAATTGGTGCAGGAATCACTAAAATTGATTTCTGTGATGAACTACTTTCCAATTCAGGAGAAGTTACAGTTACCTCATCAAGTTCTACTTTCCTCCCACTCACTTCTTTCGAGAGAAACTCCTTCTCTAGAAAGGATCCATTCTTAGGAATGATCTTGCCTTCGGATCTGTGATAGAAGGTGTACCCAATAGTTTCCTTTGGGTGTCCTATGAAGACGCATTTCTCCGATTTGGGTTCGAGCTTATCAGGATGAAGCTTTTTCACATAAGCATCACTACCCCAAACTTTAAGAAACGACAACTTTGGTTTCTTGCCAAACCACAGTTCATAAGGCGTTGTCTCAACAGATTTTGATGGTGCCCTATTTAACGTGAATGCAGCTGTCTCTAATGCATACCCCCAAAATGATGGTAACCCGGTAAGAGACATCATAGATCACACCATATGCAATAAAGTGCGGTTACAACGTTCGGACACACCATTACGCCGTGGTATTCCATGTGGCATGAGCTATGAAACTACTCCACATTGTTTTAAATGAAGGCCAAACTCGTAACTCAAATATTCTCCTCTACGATCAGATCATAGAAACTTTATTTTCTTGTTATGATGATTCTCCACTTCACTCTGAAATTCTTTGAACTTTTAAAATGTTTTAGACTTATGTTTCATTAAGTATATATACCCATATCTGCTCAAATCATCTATGAAGGTCAGAAAATAACGATACCCGCCACGAGCATCAACACTCATTGGACCGCATACATCAGTATGTAGCTCATTCCATTGTTCCGGAGAATGGAGTTTTAGTCATCTTGCCCATAAGGCACGGTTCGCAAGCATCAAATGATTCATAATCAAGTGATTCCAAAAATCCATCTTTATGGAGTTTCTTCATGCACTTTACACTGATATGACCCAAACGGTAGTGCCACAAATAAGTTGCACTATCATTATCAACTTTGCATCATTCGGCATCAATACTATGAATATGTGTATTACCACGATCGAGATTCAATAAACCATCAACATTGGGTGTATGACCATAGAAGGTTTTATTCATGTAAACAGAATAACAATTATTCTCTGTCTTTAAATAAATAACCGTATTGCAATTAACATGATCTAATCATATTCATGCTCAACGCAAACACCAAATAACATTTATTTAGGTTCAACACTAATCCCGAAAGTATAGCGAGTGCTCGATGATGATCATATCAATCTTGGAACCACTTCCAACACACATCGTCACTTCATCCTCAACTAGTCTCTATTTATTTTGCAATTCCTGTTTCGAGTTACTAATCTTAGCAACCGAACAAGTATCAAATACCCAGGGATTACTATGAGCACTAGTAAGGTACACATCAATAATATGTATATCAAATATACCTTTGTTCACTTTGCATCCTTCTTATCATCCGCCAAATATTTGGGGTAGTTTCGGTTCTAGTGACCATTTCCTTTGCAGTAAAAGCACTTAGTTTCAGGCTTAGGTCCAGCTTTGGGCTTCTACACGGGAGTAGCAACTTGCTTGCTATTCTTCTTGAAGATCCCTTTCTTCCCTTTGCCCTTTTCTTGAAACTAGTGGTCTTGTAAATCATCAACACTTGATGCTCTTTCTTGATTTCTACCTTCGTTGATTTCAGCATCACGAAGAGCCCGGGAATCGTTTTCATCATCCCTTGCACACTATAGTTCATCATGAAGTTCTAGTAACTTGGTGATGGTGACTAGAGAACTCTGTCAATCACTATCTTATCTGGAAGATTAACTCTCACTTGATTCAAGTGATTGTAGTACCCAAACACTCCGAGTACATGCTCACTAGCTGAGCAATTCTCCTCCATCTTTTAGGCAAAGTACTTGTCAGAGGTCTCATACCTATGGACACGGGCATGAGTCTAAAATACCAATTTCAGCTCTTGGACCATCTCATATGTTCCGTGATGTTTCAAAAACATTTTGGAAGTCCCTGTTCTAAGCCGTAAAGCATGGTGCACTAAACTATTAAGTAGTCATCATATTCAGCTAGCCAAACATTCATAACATTTGCATCTACTCCTGCAATAGGTCTGTCACCTAGCGGTGCATCAAGGGCATAATTCTTCTATGCAGCAATGAATATAAACCTCAGATCACGGACCCAGTCCGCATCATTGGTACTAACATCTTTCAACTTAGATTTCTCTAGGAACATATAAAAAACATAGGCAAGCTACAATGTGAGCTATTGATCTACAACATAATTTGCAAAATACTATCAGGACTAAGTTCATGATAAATTAAAGTTAAATTAATCATATTACTTAAGAACTCCCACTTAGATAGACATCCCTCTAGTCATCTAAATGATCACGTGATCCAAATCAACTAAACCATGTCCGATCATCACATGAGATGGAGTAGTTTTCAATGGTGAACATCACTATGTTGATCATATCTAGTATATGATTCACGCTCGTCCTTTCGGTCTCAGTGTTCCGAGGCCATATCTGCATATGCTAGGCTCATCAAGTTTAACCTGAGTATTCTGTGTGTGCAAAAACTGGCTTGCGCCCGTTGTATTTGAACGTAGAGCTTATCACACTCGATCATCACGTGGTACCTTGGCACGGCGAACTATCACAACGGTGCATGCTCAGGGAGAACACTTATACCTTGAAATTTAGTGAGGGGTCATCTTACAATGCTACCACCGTACTAAGCAAAATAAGATGCATAATAAGATAAACATCACATGCAATCAAAATATGTGACATGATATGGCCATCATCATCTTGTGCTCATGATCTCCGTCACCGAAGCATCATCATGATCTCCATCGTAGCATCGTTGTTGTCTCGCCAACTATTGTTACTACGACTATCGCTACCGCTTAGTGATAAAGTAAAACAATTACATGGTGATTGCATTGCATCAATAAAGCGACAACCATATGGCTCCTGCCAGTTGCCGATAACTTTGTTACAAAACATGATCATCTCATACAACAATTTATATCACATCATGCTTTGACCATATCTTATCACAGCAAGCCCTGCAAAAACAAGTTAGATGTCCTCTACTTTGTTGTTGCAAGTTTTACATGGCTGCTACGGGCTTCTAGCAAGAACCATTCTTACATACGCATCAAAACCACAATAGATTTTTCGTCAAGTGTGTTGTTTTAACCTTCAACAAGGAACGGGTGTAGCCACACTCGATTCAACTAAAGTTGGAGAAACAGACACTCACCAGCCACCTATGTGCAAAGCACGTCGGTAGAACCAGTCTCGCGTAAGCGTACGCGTAATGTTCGTCTGAGTCGCTTCATCCAATAATACCGCCGAATCAAAGTATGACATTGATGACCCACAAGTGTAGGGGATCTATTGTAGTCCTTCCGATAAGTAAGAGTGTTAAACCCAACGAGGAGCAGAAGGAAATGACAAGCGGTTTTCAGTAAGGTATTCTCTGGAAGCACTAAAATTATCGGTAGTAGATAGTTTTGTGATAAAGTAATTCGTAACAGGTAATAAGTAACAAAAGTAAATAAGGTGCATCAAGGTGGCCCAATCCTTTTTGTAGCAAAGGACAAGCCTAGACAAACTCTTATATAGAGAAAAGCGCTCCCGAGGACACATGGGAATTGTCGTCAAGCTAGTTTTCAGCACGCTCATATGATTTGCGTTCGTTACTTTGTTAAATTGGTATGTGGGTGGACCGGTGCTTGGGTACTGCCCTTTCTAGGACAAGCATCCCACTTATGATTAACCCCTATTGCAAGCATCCGCAACTACAAAAGAAGTATTAAGGTAAACCTAACCATAGCATGAAACATATGGATCCAAATCAGCCCCTTACGAAGCAACTCAAAAACTAGGGTTTAAGCTTCTGTCACTCTAGCAACCCATCATCTACTTATTACTTTCCAATGCCTTCCTCTAGGGCCAAACAATAGTGAAGTGTCATGTAGTCGACGTTCACATAGCACCACTAGAGGAGAGACAACATACATCTCATCAAAATATCGAACGAATACCAAATTCACATGACTACTTATAGCAAGACTTCTCCCATGTCCTCAGGAACAAACGTAACTACTCACAAATCATATTCATGTTCATTATCAGAGGGGTATTAATATGCATATAGGATCTGAACATATGATCTTCCACCAAATAAACCAACTAGCATCAATTACAAGGAGTAATCAACACTACTAGCAACCCACAGGTACCAATCTGAGGTTTTGGGACAAAGATTGGATACAAGAGATGAACTAGGGTTTGAGAGGAGATGGTGCTGGTGAAGATGTTGATGGAGATTGACCCCCTCCTGATGAGAGGATCGTTGGTGATGACAATGGTGATGATTTCCCTCTCCCGGAGGGATGTTTCCCCGGCAGAACAGCTCCGCCGGAGCCCTAGATTGGTTCCGCCAAGGTTTCGCCTCGTGGCGGCAGTGTCTCGTCCCGAAAGCTTTCTTCTGATTTTTTTAGGGTAAAAGACTTCATATAGCAGAATATGGCCACCGGAGGACTGCTAGGGGGCCCACGATGCAGGGGAGCACGCCCAGGGGTAGGGCGCGCCCCCCACCCTCGTGGATGGTGGGTGGCCCTCCTCTGGTATTTTCTTCACTTAGTATTTTTTATTAATTCCAAAAATAACTTCCGTGGAGTTTCAATACTTTTGGAGTTGTGCAGAATAGGTCTCTAATATTTGCTCCTTTTTCAGTCCAGAATTCCAGCTGTCGGCATTCTCTCTCTTCATGTAAACCTTGTAAAATAAGAGAGAATAGGCATAAGTATTGTGACATAATGTGTAATAACAGCCCATAATGCAATAAATATCGATATAAAAGCATGATGCAAATGGACGTATCAGACATGCTGGTAAGCAGTATGACTATTATCGCCCACAACTCTTTGTGTTCTACACGTGCATATAACATCTACGCAAAGACCTGGCTCGGGTGCCACTGTTGGGGAATGCAGTAATTTCAAAAAAAAAATCCTACGATCACGCAAGATTTATCTCTAGGTGATGCATAGCAATGAGAGGGGAGAGTGTTGTCTACGTACCCTCGTAGACCAAAAGCGGAAGCGTTATGACAACACGGTTGATGTAGTCGTACGTCTTCACGACCTGACCGATCCTAGCACCGAAGGTACGTCACCTCCGCGATCTGCACACGTTCAGCTCGGTGATGTGCCATGAACTCTAGATCCAATTGAGGTCGAGGGAGAGTTTCGTCAGCACGACTGCGTGTTGACGGTGATGATGAAGTTACCGGCGCAGGGCTTCGCCTAAGCACTACGATGATATGATCGAGGTGGAAATCTATGGAGGGGGGCACCGCACACGGCTAAACAATCAAGTTGTATCTTCTAGGGTGCCCCCTGCCCCCCGTATATAAAGGAGCAAGGGGAGGGGGTCGACGGCCTCATAGGGTGCGCCCCAAAGGGGGGAATCCTACTCCTACTAGGAGTAGGTTCCCCCTTTCCTAGTCCAACTAGGAGGGGAAGGAAAGAGGAGGAGGGAGAAGGAAAGAGGGGGCCGGCCCCCCAAGCCCTAAACCAATTTGGTTTGGGCCTAGGTGGCGCGCCCCATAGCTCCCTTGCTGCCCTATATTTCCACTAAGGCACATTGACCCTCCGAGGGGTCCCGGTAACCTCCTGGTACTCCGCTAAATGCCCGAACTCATCTAAAACCATTCTGGTGTCCAAACAGTCGTCTAATATATCAACCTTTATGTCTCGACCATTTCAAGACTCATCTTCATGTCCGTGATCACATCCGGGACTTCGAACAACCTTCGGTACATCATATCACATAACTCATAATACCAATCATCATCGAACGTTAAGCGTGCGGACCCTACGGGTTCGAGAACTATGTAGACATGACCGAGACACGTCTCCGGTCAATAACCAATAGTGGACCCTGGATGCTCATATTGGTTCCTACATATTCTACGAAGATCTTTATCGGTCAAACTGCATAGCAACATACGTTGTTCCCTTTGTCATCAGTATGTTACTTGCCCGAGATTCGATCTCGGTATCATTATACCTAGTTCAATCTTGTTACCGGCAAGTCTCTTTACTCGTTCCGTAATACTTCATCCTGCAACTAACTCATTAGTCACATTGCTTCCAAGGCTTATAGTGATGAGTATTACCGAGAGGGCCCAGAGATACCTCTCTGAAACACGGAGTGACAAATCCTAATCTCGATCCATGGCAACCCAACAAACACCTTTGGAGACACCTGTAGAGCACCTTTATAATCACCCTTTTACATTGTGACGTTTGTTAGCACACAAAGTGTTCCTCCGGTATTTGGGAGTTGCATAATCTCTTGGTCTGAGGAACTTGTATAAGTTATGAAGAAAGCAGTAGCAATGAAACTGACACGATCATAATGCTAAGCTAACGGATGGGTCATGTCCATCACATCATTCTCCTAATGATGTGATCCCGTTCATCAAATGACAACACATGTCTATGGTTAGGAAACATAACCATCTTTGATTAACGAGCTAGTCAAGTAGAGGCATACTAGGGACTATATGTTTTGCTATGTATTCACACATGTACTAAGTTTCCGGTTAATACAATTCTAGCATGAATAATAAACATTTATCATGAATTAAGGAAATAAATAATAACTTTATTATTGCCTCTAGGGCATATTTCCTTCAGAACCTACGAACTATGAGGAAGCGATGATGAGCCCAGATTCTGTGAAATGGCTTGAGGCCATGAAATCTGAGATGGGATCCATGTATGAGAACAAAGGGTGTACTTTGGTGGATTTGCCTGATGATCGGCAAGACATAGAAAATAAATGGATCTTAAAGAAGAAGAGTGACGCTGACGGTAATGTTACTGTCTACAAATCTTGACTTGTTGCGAAAGGTTTTTGACAAGTTCAAGGAGTTGACTACGATGAGACTTTCTCACCTGTAGCGATGCTTAAGTCTGTCCGAATCATGTTAGCACTTGCTGCATTTTATGATTATGAAATTTGGCAGATGGATGTCAAAACTACATTCCTGAATGGATTTCTAGAAGAATATTTGTATATGATGCAACCAGAAGGTTTTGTCGATCCAAAGGGTGCTACCAAATTGTGCAAGCTCCAGTGATCCATTTATGGACTTGTGCAAGCCTCTCGGAGTTGGAATAAATGCTTTGATAGTGTGATCAAAGCATATGGTTTTATAAAGACTTTTGGAGAAGCTTGTATTTACAAGAAACTGAGTGGGCGCTCTGTAGCATTTCTAATATTATATGTGGAGAACATATTGTTGATTGGAAATAATATAGAATTTCTGGATAGCATAAAGGGATACTTGAATAAGAGTTTTTGAATGAAAGACCTCGAGGAAGCTGCTTATATATTGGGCATCAAGATCTATAGAGATAGATTAAGACGCTTAATTGGACTTTCACAAAGCAAATACCTTGATAAAGTTTTTAAGAAGTTCAAAATGGATCAGTCAAAGAAAGGGTTATTTCCTGTGTTACAAGGTGTGAAGTTGAGTCAGACTCAATGCCCGACCACTACTGAAGATAGAGAAAAAATGAAAGTCATTCCCTATGCTTCAGCCATAGGTTCTATCATGTATGCAATGTTGTGTACCACACCTGATGTGCCTTGCTATAAGTATAGTAGGGAGGTACCAAAGTAATCCCAGAGTGGAGCACTGGACAGCGGTCAAGAGCATCCTGAAATACCTGAAAAGGACTAAGGATATGTTTCTCGTTTGTGGAGGTGACAAAGAGCTCGTCGTAAATGGTTACGTCAATGCAAGCTTTGACACTGATCCAGACAACTCTAAGTCGCAATCCGGATACGTATTTTATTGAATGGTGGAGCTGCCAATTGGTGCAGTTCCAAACAGAGCATCATGGCGGGATCTACATGTGAAGCAGAGTACATAGCTGCTTCGGAAGCAGCAAATGAAGGAGTTTTGATGCAGGAGTTCGTATCCGTACTAGGTGTCATACCTAGTGCATCGGGTCCAATGAAAATCTTTTGTGACAATACTGGTGCAATTGCCTTCGCAAAGGAATCTAGATTTCACAAGAGAACCAAACACATCAAGAGACGCTTCAATTCCATCCGGCATCAAGTCGCGGAGGGAGACATAGATATTTGCAAGATACATACGGATCTGAATGTTGCAGACCCATTGACTAAGCCTCTCCCACGAGCAAAACATGATCAGCACCAAGACTCCATGGGTCTTAGAATCATTATTGTGTAATCTAGATTATTGACTCTAGTGCAAGTGGGAGACTGAAGGAAATATGCCCTAGGCAATAATAAAGTTGTTATTTATATTTCCCTATATCATGCTAAAAGTTTATTATTCATGCTAGAATTGTATTAACCGAAAACTTAGTACATGTGTGAATACATAGACAAAACATAGTGCCCCTAGTATGCCTCTACTAGACTAGATCGTTAATCAAAGATGGTTATGTTTCCTAACCATAGACATGTGTTGTCATTTGATAAACGGTATCATATCATTAGGAGAATGATGTTATGGACAAGACCCATCCATTAGCTTAGCATTATGATCGTTATAGTTTCATTGCTACTGCTTTCTTCATGACTTACACATGTTCCTCAGACTATGAGATTATGCAACTCCCGAATACCGTAGGAACACCTTGTGTGCTATCAAATGTCACAACGTAACTGGGTGATTATAAAGATGCTCTATAGGTGTCTCCGAAGGTGTTTGTTGGGTTGGCATAGATCGAGATTAGGATTTGTCACTCCGTGTACCGGAGAGGTATCTTTGGGCCCTCTCGGTAATGCTCATCACTATAAGCCTTGCAAGCAATGTTACTAATGAGTTAGTTGCGGGATGAAGCATTACGAAACGAGTAAAGAGACTTCCCAGTAACGAGATTGAACTAGGTATGATGATACCGACGATCGAATCTCGGGCAAGTAACATGCCGATGACAAAGGGAACAACGTATGTTGTTATGTGGTTTGACCGATAAAGATCTTCGTAGAATATGTAGGAGCCAATATGAGCATCCAGGTTCCGCTATTGGTTATTGATCGGAGATGTGTCTCGGTCATGTCTACATAGTTCTTGAACCCGTAGGGTCCGCACACTTAACGTTCGATGACGGTTTGCATTATGAGTTATGTGTTTTGATGACCGAAGTTTGCTCGAAGTCCCGAAAGAGATCACAGACATGACGAGGAGTCTCGAAATGGTCGAGACATAAAGATTGATATATTGGAAGGCTATATTCGGACATCGGAATGGTTCCGGAGAAGTTCGGGTGTTTTTCCGGAGTACCGGGAGGTTACCGGAACCCCCCCCCCCCCAGGAGTTGATGGGCCTTAGTGGGCCTTAGTGAGAAGGAGAGGCAGCGACTAGGAGGTGGCGACCCCCCCCCAAGCCCAGTCCGAATTGGACAAGGGGTTGGGGGCATGGCCCCCCTCTCCCTTCCTTCCCCCTTCTCCTTGAGGTGGAATCCTACTAGGACTTGGAGTCCTAGTAGGACTCCCCTCTCCCGACGCGCATAGCAAGGGCCGGCCGGCCTCCCCCTTGCTCCCTTATATACGGGGGCAGGGGCACCCTATAACACACCACGTTTCGCCTTAGCCGTGTGTGGTGCCCCCTCCACAGTTACGCACCTCAATCATATCGTCGTAGTGCTTAGGCGAAGCCCTGTGCTGGTAACATCATCATCACCGTCGCTGCGCCGTCGTGCTGACAGAACTCACCCTCGTCCTCAACTGGATCAAGAGCACGAGGGACGTCATCGAGCTGAACGTGTGCTGAACACGGAGGTGCCGTACGTTTGGTACTTGGATCGGTTGGATCGCGAAGACGTTCGATTACATCAACCGTGTTACTAAATGTTTCCGCTTTCGGTCTACGAGGGTACGTGGACACACTCTGCCCTCTCGTTGCTATGCATCTCCTAGATAGATCTTGCATGATTGTAGGAATTTTTTTGAAATACTACATTCCCCAACATGTTGAACCTTCTCACCTTCCCAGGCGGAGAGGATCCGGTTGGATCTGTGACCAGCGGTGAGCAGAGAAAGAGTGTGGCCACCGCTGTCGTGTTTAGATCTAGAGAGGACAATACAGTGTGAAGAGAGCAACACTAGCAAGCAAGCACGGAGGCTCCTGCCTATATAGTGGAGTAGTTTTCTTTTGTCTACCGGAGCCGGCTTGACCTCCTCAATGACTGTCGAGAAGTCTTCATGCACGTGCCCCGGAGGCGCACTTGTCGTCATTTTGATCTAAAGCACTGGATTAACATATAACATGAAAAAATGCCACAAGACAAGAAACCATAACCTCATTGCCCCAAGGAGACAACATGAATCCCGACGGACAACCTAGACGAGGATCAAAGCTCAAATTAAAGATAAACTCATAGAAAAGGAGTCCATCGATAGATGTCCTAATTAACATAGCCGGGTTGACCTAGATGGTAGCCGAGTAGTCTTCGTGCATGTGCCCCCCATGACCAGCGCCTTGGAGGAACTCAGTCGTCATTGTTTAACCCTCGCGGTGATCCGAAGCACATGACACCTAATATTGCGAGATGACAAGAAACCTTTTTTTTAGATTTCTCATCAGAACTACAGCCCTGTATAACACAACCTGCACGATATGTAGACGATAGCCAATCCAGCCATGTCTGCTGGAGTCTGGTCACATGCATGGACGAACTAATCGTCCATGTCATGCAGGGATCGTCCAGGCACCAACGATTGTACAATACTACTCCAGTACTATCGCTCGTCTCTCTCTTCTATTAAGTCACCAGACTTGCGGGCCAGGGAGTGTGCCTATGGTCGGTTCTCAATTGTGGGCCCACATGTGTGTGCAAACGCAGTATGATGTGCGTTCCATTCGAAGAGCGGCGTGCCAGACCGACCAACCGTCTGGGGTGCGGCGCGAATGCGACTGGCGTGTTGTATACTCCGTACATGTGTACCGCCATTATCTTGAGGCTTTGCTCCATGGCACAATCCATCGATACAAAATTATACTATACTATTTAAAAGTCGAGTGTGGGGCTTTTCCCACGTGTTATGCAGGGCAGTTCCGCCTAGTCGGTTCGACAGAGACACGAGAAGATGAGGGAGTAGGCTGCTGCAAATGTAGGGTTGTCTGATTTGACAGCGAGTTACTACTGGACATGTCGGGCCCCGTGATTTGACTTGCCCCGTAATGTCTTTCTCAACTACTTCCTCCCTCATGTCCACTCAATTTTCATCTGCTGTATTAATTGACCATCAATGAAGTGAAGGACTTTACATGCGTCAAATTATAACATGGGGTGGATCTTCATACAAAAATGTGTCCCACCATGTACCCGCGTGTGAGCGCGTGCACATCTTCGCTTCGTGCATGTACTGCCAGTGTTCCTGAGAGAGGATGAGTACATTCTTCTAGAACCAGCAACACGTCACTGTTATCAATCCACACAAGGAGGTCGCGATAACACGTCCACATGTGCCACGTGGCTTCATGAACTGGAAGAGAGACACTATGTAGCGTCACATTGGAATTCTAATTTACGTGTTTTGCACATACTGGAAGTACTAGTAAGGCACACATGCATTGCACGCATCAGATTTGGCAACCAAATTATGAATAAATACCACACTATAGCTTGTAAGCTTTGAGTCATATATGCATGTAGACATTCATTTAATTCTTATAGTTCATCTCATTCAAAATCAATTAGTTTTTATAAAAAAGTTAGGGCCTCTTTGATTCGTAGGATTTCCAAAACGCGGGAATAGGAAAAACATGGGATTAGAGTGGAATGTCATCATGAATCCTACAGGATTGTACAAGTGTTTGATAGTGCATAGAAAAAACGTAGGATTCTTTCAAAGAGGTTGTAACGCCCCAGTTTGGATGCGCCAGGCCAGTTATTCGCCGTCGTTGGCATGTCTTTTGCTTGCGTGTTGCATTTCATCATTTCATCATGTGCATTGCATTGCATACCTGTTCGTCTCATGCATCCGAGCATTTTCCCCGTTGTCCGTTTTGCAATCCGGCACTCCTATGCCCTCCGGCGTTCCCCTTTCGTCTCTCATTGTGAGAGGGTGTTAAATGTTCTCGGAATGGATCGAGTCTTGCCAAGCGGCCTTGGTATAGCACCGGTAGACCGCCTGTCAAGTTTCGTGCCATTTGGAGGTCGTTTGATACTCCAACGGTTAACCGGGTAACCGTAAAGCCCCTCTCTCTTTGCAGCCCAACACCCCTTCCAAAGTGGCCCAAAACTCATCTAACTCCCCTCCATGCTCTCGGTCGTTCGATCACGATCGCGTGGCCGAAAACCGCTCCTCATTTGGACTCTCCTAGCTCCCAGAATCTATATATATGCCCTCCCCGTCCAAATTCACGGACGAAACCCTAGCCTAGCCTCTCCCCGCGCCGCCGGACACGTCCGCCCGCCGACGGACATGTCCGCCACCGCTCCTCGCCCAACCAGAAGCAGCCACGTCACCACTCCGCCGCCAGCCCTTTGCCTCCATCGCGCAAGCCCTCTCGGCCCAGATCGGGGCCCGCCTGAGCCCATCGGGGCCCGGACGAGCCCGTGCGCCTCCCGCCGCCGCTTGCCGGACCTCGCCGGCCTCCCTTCGCCGCCATCTCCACCCGCTGCGGCGGCCCCGTGCCGCCCCGCTACGCCGCGCCCCGCGCCGGCTCTGCCGCGCCGCCATGCGCCTCCCCCGCCGACGGCCTTCGCCTCGCCGTCCGCCGTCGTCACCCGAAGCTCCGCCCGGCACCGCTCGCCTCTGCCGGCGCCTCCCCTCGCCGGATCCGCCCCGACCTCCCTCGAATCCGGCGAGCTCCCCTGCCGCCGCCGTCCATGGCCTCCTCGCTGGCGCCCTGCTCCGTCTCCTTCTCGGGACCGCGCGCCCGAGCGCGTTGGCCGCGTGGGCCACGTGGGCCGCGCCCCCTGCTGCCGGCCCAGCTCGGCCTGCCCTGGCCTGCCTCCGCACCGACCGGGCCAAGGCCTGCGAGGTGAGCCCCACCTAAACCCCGCCCGGTGCACGTTATAGCTATCTAGCGCTCGTGGTTTTTTTTTCAGAAGACGACCAAGTCCCGAATATCATGTCATTTTCATGCCATGTTCGTCCTATTGTATCTCTGCATCCGTAGCTCCGTTTCGTGTGTGTAATATGTCAAATTGTTTGTCTCAACGAGTACATCATTTCGTTACATTGCATCATATTTATTTGAGGTCATCTTGATGCATGAATCATCGTTGTAAGAGTGCTTCATGATGTTTTCTGCTGTTTGTTAACAGAACGAGCTCTTTTGTCATTTTTGCCATGATTGATGTGTGCATCCTATGAGGTTGATGTCTACATGTGTTTTGAACTATGCCATGTCTTCTTTACAGAGATGCTTACCATGTATTTTTGTGATCAATGTGGTGACTATCACAAGCATGCAAACTAGGCATCGTGATGTTGCTGACTTTAGTCCCTGTTCTGCTGTAATTTTGATGCCATGTAAACTTGATGCTACAGAGAGATCCATGCATATTTTGAGATACTTAAGTAAGGGTGTTTTGAACATGTGGTTATTTTCTATCCATTCATGCCCTTGGTTGCAATTATGGAGTAGTCTAGCATGTCATTTGAGTGCTCTACTTTTGCTTCAAAATGTTTCCTGGCAGATTGTTTACATGTTATTCAATTTTGCCAAGGTTGCTATAGTTGATCCTTGCATGCTATGGACTTGTTCTTGACTTGGTTTGTTTCACAAACATGTCTTCTTGATGATGATATGCTTATCTTGTCATGCAATGACTTGTGGTGAGTGAATCGAGCTTGTTAAGTAGTGTTCATGATGTTGCTATTTTGCTAGGCTGAATCTGTTATTTCGTGATGCTATATAAACATGTTGCTACTAATCATTCTATGCATAATCTGGAGATCTGCTCTAAATATGTTTTTATCTACATGTCATGTTCTATCCATCCATGTCCCTGGTAGCATTTATATACTGCTGTAGCTTATTCATATCTTGCTCCAAAGTTGCTTGATAATGTTGCTGTCAGCCTGTTAACATTAAGTTCACTTGTTCCCATGTGTTTTGCTAGTGTTCCATGCACCCTATGACCTTGCTCTAGCCATGCTTAACTTCACAAACATTCTGCCATTTATTGCTCTGTGGTGAGTGGTACAAGCTCATCTACATGCCTTCATAATTCTGTTTCTGCCATGTTTGAATCTGTATTATAACTTGCCATGTTTACATGGGTGCCATCATATTTTCTGATCCTTTTTGGCTTATCGTCAGTAAGGGACTTTTGATCTATGCAATTAGTAGATTCATGTCATGCCTTTGTTTGCCATGATAAGTTCCTGTACCATGTTGTTTGATAGCTCTAAACATTGCATCGTGATGTTATTTTCTGCAAAGTCTGAAATTCTTACAACTTGCAATCTTATCATGTGTGTTTGAGCATGTTCTAGTGATTTATGGAGATAGCTCACTGTTCATGTTTTGTTATGCTTTACATGTACTTCATGTCATGTCTTCTGTTTTCATGTTGGGGTGCTGTAGCATGTTGTTTTGATGCTTGCAATATGCCTAGTTGTTGTTTTGGACAGCTTGTCCTTTAAACTTGTTTAGAGTGTGTGTGTTAAACCGTTGCTCCGTTTTGAGTGTGCTCTACATGAAACTTGCTTGATTTTGCATATAGTTTCATATTATCATGTTGCATCCTTGTTTTGATGTGTTTGCTTGATGTTTGTATGCATTTTGCATCAATGCCATGTTTAACTTGTTTTGCTCATATCTTCTAGGCCGTAGCTCCGAACTAAATGAACTTTATATGTAACTTGACTAGAATCTCGTGTAGATCATCTTTGTGCATCTTAACTTGCTGTTTCAGAACTTGAACATAAGGTTTATTCAGATCTGGACCAATTTCGAAATATGCATATGAGGACTTACCGGAATTGTTATATGTTGTTCCCGGCCTCATTTAAACTTGCTTTCATGTGTTGCTCTTGTTTGCATCATCTCTTGCCATGAGTAGCCTCATCTAGATCTATCATGCATCATGCTTGTTGTGCATCATGTCATGTTCATGTGTGGTGTGTTTACTATGTTGTGTGCTTCTTTTCGATAGTTCCTGTTTCATTGCGATCGTGAGGATTCGTTCGTCTACGCTCGGTTCGTCTTCGGTTTCATCCGTTCGTCTTCTTCATGGACTCGTTCTTGTTCCTTGCGGGATTTCAGGCAAGATGACCGTTACCCTGGATCTCACTACTATCATTGCTATGCTAGTTGTTTCGTTCTATCGCTATGTTGCGCTACCTATCACCTGTTTATCAAGCCATCCCAAATTGCCATGAACCTCTAACCTTTGACACATTTTCCTATGCAAACCGTTGTTTGGCTATGTTACCGCTTTTGCTCAGCCCCTCTTATAGCGTTGCTAGTTGCTGGTGAAGTTGAAGATTTCTCCATGGTGGACAGGATTTTGTTGGGATATCACAATATCTCTTATATTATCAATGCATCTATATACTTGGTAAAGGGTGGAAGACTTGGCCTTTTGCCTAGTGTTTTGTTCCACTCTTGCCGCCCTAGTTTCCGTCATACCGGTGTTATGTTCCCAGATTTTGTGTTCCTTACGCGGTCGGGTGATTTATGGGACCCCCTTGACAGTTCGCTTTGAATAAAACTCCTCCAGCAAGGCCCAACCTTGCTTTTACCATTTGCCTCACCTAGCCCTTTTTCCCTTAGGAGTCGCGCTCTCGAGGGTCATCTTTATTATAGCCCCCCCCCCTCGGGCCAGTGCTTGTCTAAGTGTTGGTCCGAACTAGAGCCCTTTGCAGCGCCCCCTCAGGGAAACTTGAGGTCTGGTTTTAGTTGTACGGATTGCTCATCCGGTGTTGCCCTGAGAACAAGATATGTGCAGCTCCTATCGGGATTGTCGGCGCATCGGGCGGCTTTGCTGGTCTTGTTTTACCATTGACGAAATGTCTTGTAAACCGGGATTCCGAGTCTGATCGGGTCTTCCTGGGAGAAGGTCTATTCCTTCGTTGATCGCGAGAGCTTGTCATGGGCTAAGTTGGGACACCCCTGCAGGGTATAATCTTTCGAAAGCCGTGCCTGTGGTTATAGGCAGATGGGAATTTGTTAATGTCCGGTTGTAGATAACTTGACACCAGATCCGAATTAAAACGCATCAACCGCGTGTGTAGCCGTGATGGTCTCTTCTCGGCGGAGTCCGGGAAGTGAACACGGTTTCTGGGTTATGTTTGACGTAAGTAGGAGTTCAGGATCACTTCTTGATCATTGATAGCTTCACGACCGTTCCGCTTGCTCTCTTCTCGCTCTTATTTACGTATGTTAGCCACCATATCATGCTTAGTCGTTGCTGCAACCTTACCACTTTACCCCTTCCCTCCCTTTAAGCTTTGCTAGTCTTGATACCCATGGTAATGGGATTGCTGAGTCCTCGTGGCTCACAGATTACTACAACAATAGTTGCAGGTACAGGTTGTGCGATGATCAGGACGCGAGAGCGATGCTTGCTTGCGTTGAGTTCTTCTTCTGCTTCTTCGATCAGGGGATAGGTTCCAGGTCGGCAGGCTGGGCTAGCAGGGTGGATGTCGTTTGAGTTTCTGTTTGTGTTTCATCCGTAGTCGGATGATGCTCTGATGTATTGTGATGTTGTATTCGTGTGGCATTGTATGCCTCTTGTATGTATCCCCATATATTATGTAATGTTGATGTAATGATATCCACCTTGCAAAAGCGTTTCAATATGCGGGTCTATCCTTGGTGGGACCTTCGAGTTCCTTTTGGATAGGGTCGCATATTGGGCGTGACAAGTTGGTATCAGAGCCTTGACCGACCTTATGAGCCCCCTTGATTGATCGTGTAGTTTGGTCGTTGTTGAGTCTAGAAGAAAACTGTTTTCGGAGTCTAGTTATATCGGAGAGTAGGAATTCTTTTTACTCCTCAGCCCCTTCGTCGCTCTGGTAAGGAATCTTGACGTAGGTGTTTTGAATTACTTCTCTTCCCCTTCAAATTTTTCTTTAGGATCACACAGTTGGTTTTTCGATCGTTGGTTCTCATCTCTTTGCATCCGGTGCATTTCTCGTCAAGTTGATTCGACCCTCTTCATCTTTGCAAGTTCTATCCTCAGTTGTTATTTTTTCACCCACCCACCCTTCTTCTTCTCGGAACCGGAGTCCATAATCGAGTATCCATCCTACTCGTGCGAAGTCTTTGTTTTCTTTCCTCAATGATTTCAACCGGTGTTTTTCTCTTCAAGATATTCGTTGGTTTCCCCTTCCAAGTTACCTTTGTTTTCCCGCCCTCCCACCTTTTTTTCTTCCCGGAGTCTGACTCTCTCTCGTCCATCTATCTCAGTCGTGTGGAGCCTCTTCAGTCTTTCGTAAATTATTTCAACTGGTGAATTCTCTTTTGTTTGACATTCCTCATCTCTTTTCCGGTGGACTCAATTCAAGTTTTTCGGGTTGATCATATTCTTTTCCTCGAAGTGTTCTCCTTGCTCGTTCGCCTCTTGCCAGTTTATCCTTCTGGAGTGTTCAAGGCATCTCAGGAGATTCGTCAGTGTTCCAATTAATTCGAGGTTGTCACCTCATTCAAATATTTCAATTGTTCCGGTGCTTCATCTATCTGTTCATCATCCTTTTTCAACGGTGTTTTCTTCTAGTGGGCCCTAACCCACATGTCTTTTCCCAGGATCTTACCTGACTCTTCTAATTCCCCCGGAGTTGTTCTCAATTCTTTTCAAGTGTGGCATAAAAATGGATTCCGTCAGTCACATGCCTTCTTCGAGATCGATTTCAAACCATTTTCATTGTTGGCTCAACCTCTATGCTTTTCGTTCTTCCGGAGTATCTCAGCAATTTTTGGTGGTGTTTCGCGTCATCAGTTGAAGACCGAAGAAGAGTTCCTTCTAAATCTTGCCCGTTCTCCCGAAGATTCGTGGTTCTAGCTTCATGTTATCCTCTCGAATTATTCCATTTGTCAGATATTCTTTTCTTAATCATCCGGAGTATGTCAGAAGTTGTTTTCCCGTTTCTTTTCATCGGAGGTCATCGTTCCAGAAGAATTCGTCGTCCTCACATTTCAGCTACCGTTATCCAATTATTCCGGTGCTTCGTTCAAGTATTCTTTATCAGCTCATGATCTCTTTGTTATTTTGCATCTAAATCCCCTCAAGCATATTTGCCTACTAATTCTTCTGGTGATTCATTCTCTTTCATCAGTCATTTTCAAATTCTTACGGTGGTTCATTCAAGATTCTTTTCCTTGATTTATCATATCAATCCATTCATTCTTTCCAATCCTACCGGTGGTTCATGAAGACCTTCTCAAGTTTGCGACATGTCACTTCTCAATCCTTTTTCAAGAGGAATAAGTAGTATGCAAAATCCATTGATTGTCATCAATTTAATTTGATGAAGGATAAGCATACAATAAATCTTATTCTTATTTCTTCCAAGTGAGTAATTCCTTTTCTTCGGAGTTTGTTCATGAGAAATAAATTCTAGTTCCAAGTGTTTCCCATCTTTTCTTTTCCGGAGTTCAAACTTCCTCGGCCATTTCGTCGGAACATCCATCTAAAACATCGCAAGGTTTTAATCTTGTTCTTTTCATCTTTCATTCTATCTCATCATCCTTTTTGGCAACGGAGTTCTTCATGCTGGTTCTTCTTGATTTAATTCATTCTTCGAGAGTTCATCAAGTATCATTCCGTCCTCTCTACTTCTTGTTCTATTCTTTCCATTTTCAGTCGGAGTGCTGCTAAAATCCTTTCAGTCTTATTCGTTTCTCATCTCGTTCTAACCGGAGTGCTTTCATAGCCTATCTGAGTCAGTGAGCTTTCGATTCTCGCCATTCTCGTCGTTCCTCTCTTCTTCTCGAGTGCTCTCGATTCTTTGCTTCTTCTGTTGAGTTCTTGTTTCACCTCATCCTTTTTCCCTTCCGTCTCGGTCCTAAGATCTCGGGACGAGATCTCTTGTTAGTGGAGGAGTGTTGTAATGCCCCGGTTTCGATGTGCCAGGTGTCTGCCAGTTATTCGCCGTCGTTGCCATGTCTTTTGCTTGCGTGTTGCATTTCATCATGTCATCATGTGCATTGCATTGCATACGTGTTCGTCTCATGCATACGAGCATTTTCCCCGTTGTCCGTTTTGCAATCCGGCACTCCTATGCCCTCTGGCGTTCCCCTTTCGTCTCTTGTTATGAGCGGGTGTTAAACGTTCTCGGAATGGATCGAGTCTTGCCAAGCGGCCTTGGTATAGCATTGGTAGACCGCCTGTCAAGTTTCGTACCATTCGGAGGTCGTTTGATACTCCAACGGTTAACCGGGTAACCGTAAAGCCCCTCTGTCTTTGCAGCCCAACACTCCTTCCAAAGTGGCCCAAAACCCATCTAACCCTGATCCATGCTCTCGGTCGTTCGATCACGATCGCGTGGCCGAAAACCGCTCCTCATTTGGACTCTCCTAGCTCCCAGAATCTATATATATGCCCTCCCCGTCCAAATTCACGGACGAAACCCTAGCCTAGCCTCTCCCCGCGCCGCCGGACACGTCCGCCCGCCGACGGACATGTCCGCCGCCGCTCCTCGCCCAACCAGAAGCCGCCACGTCACCACTCCACCGCCAGCCCTTCGCCTCCATCACGCCGGCCCTCTCGGCCCAGATCGAGGCCCGCCTGAGCCCATTGGGGCCCGGACGAGCCCGCGCGCCTCCCGCCGCCGCTTGCCGGACCTCGCCGGCCTCCCTCCGCCGCCATCTCCACCCGCCGCCGCGGCCCCGTGCCGCCCCGATCCGCCGCGCCCCGCGCCGGCTCTGCCGCGCCACCATGCGCCTCCCCCGCCGCCGGCCTTCGCCTCGCCGTCCGCCGCCCGCGGCGTCCGCCGTCGTCACCCGAAGCTCCGCCCGGCCCCGCTCGCCTCTGCCGGCACCTCCCCTCACCGGATCCGCCCCGACCTCCCCCGAATCCGGCGAGCTCCCCTACCGCCGCCGTCCATGGCCTCCTCGCCGGCGCCCTGCTCCGTCTCCTGGTTGGGACCGCGCGCCTGAGCGCTTTGGCCGCGTTGGCCGCGTGGGCCACGTGGGCCGCGCCCCCTGCTGCTGACCCAGCTCGGCCTGCCCTGGCCTGCCTCCGCACCGACCGGGCCAAGGCCTGCGAGGTGAGCCCCGCCTAAACCCCGCCCGGTGCACGTTATAGCTATCTAGCGCTCGTGGTTTTTTTTCAGAAAACGACTAAGTCCCAAATATTATGTCATTTTCATGCCATGTTCGTCCTGTTGTATCTCTGCAGCCATAGCTCCGTTTCGTGCGTGTAATATGTCAAATTGTTTGCCTCAACGATTACATCATTTCGTTCCATTGCATCATATTCATTTGAGGTCATCTTGATGCCTGAATCATCGTTGTAAGAGTGCTTCATGATGTTTTCTGCTGTCTGTTAACAGAACGAGCTCTTTTGTCATTTTTGCCATGATTGATGTGTGCATCCTATGAGGTTGATGTCTTGAACTATGTCATGTCTTCTTTACAGAGGTGCTTACCATGTATTTTTGTGATCAATGTGGTGACTAGCACAAGCATGCAAACTAGGCATCGTGATGTTGCTGATTTTAGTCCCTGTTCTTCTGTAATTTTGATGTCATGTAAACTTGATGCTACAGAGAGATCCATGCATATTTTGAGATACTTCAGTAAGGGTGTTTTGAACATGTGGTTATTGTCTATCCATTCATGCCCTTGGTTGCAATTATGGAGTAGTCTAGCATGTCATTTGAGTGCTCTACTTTTGCTTCAAAATGTTTCCTGGCAGATTCTTTACATGTTATTCAATTTTGCCAAGGTTGCTATAGTTGATCCTTGCATGCTATGGACTTGTTCTTGACTTGGTTTGTTTCACAAACATGTCTTCTTGATGATGCTATGCTTATCTTGTCATGCAATGACTTGTGGTGAGTGAATCGAGCTTGTTAAGTAGTGTTCATGATGTTGCTGTTTTGCTAGGCTGAATCTGTTATTTCGTGATGCTATATAAACATGTTGCTACTAATCATTCTATGCATAATCTGGAGATGTGCTCTAAATATGTTTTGATCTACATGTCATGTTCTATCCATCCATGCCCCTGGTAGCATTTATAGCCTGTTGTAGCTTGTTAATATCTTGCTCCAAAGTTGCTTGATAATGTTGTTGTCAGCCTGTTAACATTAAGTTCACTTGTTCCCATGTGTTTTGCTAGTGTTCCATGCACCCTATGACCTTGCTCTTGCCATGCTTAACTTCACAAACATTCCTTCTTACTGTTGGGTGCCTTGCCATGCCATTTATTGCTCTGTGGTGAGTGGTACAAGCTCATCTACATGCCTTCATAATTCTGTTTCTGCCATGTTTGAATCTGTATTATAACTTGCCATGTTTACATGGGTGTCATCATATTTTCTGATCCTTTTTGGCTTATATTCAGTAAGGGACTTTTGATCTATGCAATTAGTAGATTCATGGCATGCCTTTTTTTGCCATGATAAGTTCCTGTACCATGTTGTTTGATAGCTCTAAACATTGCATCATGATGTTATTTTCTGCAAAGTCTAAAATTCTTACAACTTGCAATCTTATCATCTGTGTTTGAGCATATTCTACTGATTTATGGAGATAGCTCAGTGTTCATGTTTTGTTATGCTTTACATGTACTTCATGTCCATGTCTTTTATTTTCATGTTGGGGTGCTGTAGCATGTTGTGTTGATGCTTGCAATATGCCTAGTTGCTGTTTTGGACAGCTTGTCCTTTAAACTTGTTTAGAGTGTGTGTGTTGAACCGTTGCTCCGTTTTGAGTGTGCTCTACATGAAACTTGCTTGATTTTGCATATAGTTTCATATTATCATGTTGCATCCTTGTTTTGAGGTGTTTGCTTCGTGTTTGTATGCATTTTGCATCAATGCCATGTTTAACTTGTTTTGCTCGTATCTTCTAGGCCGTAGCTCCGAACTAAATGAACTTTATATGTAACTTGACTAGAATCTCGTGTAGATCATCTTTGTGCATCTTAACTTGCTGTTTAACAACTTGAACATCAGGTTTATTCAGATCTGGACCAATTTCCAAATATGCATATGAGGACTTACCGGAATTGTTATATGTTGTTCCCGGCCTCATTTAAACTTGCTTTGATGTGTTGCTCTTGTTTGCATCATCTCTTGCCATAAGTAGCCTCATCTAGATCTGTCATGCATCATGCTTGTTGTGCATCATGTCATGTTCATGTGTGGTGTGTTTACTATGTTGTGTGCTTCTTTTAGATAGTTCCTGTTTCGTTGCGATCGTGAGGATTCGTTCGTCTACGCTCGGTTCGTCTTCGGCTTCATCCGTTCGTCTTCTTCATGGACTCGTTCTTCTTCCTTGAGGGATTTCAGGCAAGATGACCGTTACCCTGGATCTCACTACTATCATTGCTATGCTAGTTGTTTCGTTCTATCGCTATGTTGCGCTACCTATCACCTGTTTATCAAGCCATCCCAAATTGCCATGAACCTCAAACCTTTGACACCTTTTCCTATGCAAACCGTTGGTTGGCTATGTTACCGCTTTTTCTCAGCCCCTCTTATAGCGTTGCTAGTTGCAGGTGAAGTTGAAGATTTCTCCATGGTGGACAGGATTTTGTTGGGATATCACAATATCTCTTATATTATCAATGCATCTATATACTTGGTAAAGGGTGGAAGACTTGGCCTTTTGCCTAGTGTTTTGTTCCACTCTTGCCGCCCTAGTTTCCGTCATACTGGTGTTATGTTCCCGGATTTTGCGTTCCTTATGCGGTCGGGTGATTTATGGGACCCCCTTGACAGTTCGCTTTGAATAAAACTCCTCCAGCAAGGCCCAACCTTGGTTTTACCATTTGCCTCACCTAGCCCTTTTTCCCTTGGGAGTCGCGCTCTCGAGGGTCATCTTTATTATAGCCCCCCCCCCCCGGGCCAGTTCTTGTCTAAGTGTTGGTCCAAACTAGAGCCCTTTGCAGCGCCCCCTCAGGGAAACTTGAGGTCTGGTTTTAGTTGTACGGATTGCTCATCCGTTGTTGCCCTGAGAACGAGATATGTGCAGCTCCTATCGGGATTGTCGGTGCATCGGGCGGCTTTGCTGGTCTTGTTTTACCATTGTCGAAATGTCTTGTAAACCGGGATTCTGAGTCTGATCGGGTCTTCCTGGGAGAAGGTCTATTCCTTCGTTGATCGCGAGAGCTTGTCATGGGCTAAGTTGGGACACCCCTGCAGGGTATACTCTTTCGAAAGCCGTGCCTGCGGTTATAGGCAGATGGGAATTTGTTAATGTCCGGTTGTAGATAACTTGACACCAGATCCGAATTAAAATGCATCAACCGCGTGTGTAGCCGTGATGGTCTCTTCTCGGCGGAGTTCGGGAAGTGAACACGGTTTCTGGGTTATGTTTGACGTAAGTAGGAGTTCAGGATCACTTCTTGATCATTGCTAGCTTCATGACCGTTCCGCTTGCTCTCTTCTCGCTCTTATTTACGTATGTTAGCCACCATATCATGCTTAGTCGCTGCTGCAACCTCACAACTTTACCCCTTCCCTCCCTTTAAGCTTTGCTAGTCTTGATACCCATGGTAATGGGATTGCTGAGTCCTCGTGGCTCACAGATTACTACAACAACAGTTGCAGGTACAGGTTGTGCGATGACGAGGACGCGAGAGCGATGCTTGCTTGCATTGAGTTCTTCTTCTGCTTCTTCGATCAGGGGATAGGTTCCAGGTCGGCAGCCTGGGCTAGCAGGGTGGATGTCGTTTGAGTTTCTGTTTGTGTTTCATCCGTAGTCGGATGATGCTCTGATGTATTGTGATGTTGTATTCGTGTGGCATTGTATGCCTCTTGTATGTATCCCCATATATTATGTAATGTTGATGTAATGATATCCACCTTGCAAAAGCGTTTCAATATGCAGGTCTATCCTTGGTGGGACCTTCGAGTTCCTTTTGGATAGGGTCGCATATTGGGTGTGACAGAGGTTTGAGTGGATGGAAAGGTTCCTATGAAATCTAGTGCAAATGAATCCAATGGAAAAATTCCTATGGTTTACAATCCAATGAATCAAACAACCAAGATAAGAAAAATTCCTAAGGATTAGAATCCTCCAAAATTCCTTTGAGAATCCTTTGAATCAGAGAAGCCCTTAATCTATTTTATGATTCATGGAATTGTGCATTGTAAAGCATAAAGTAAAAACAAATAATGGCAATTCAACTACAAAAAAAGTTTGGGCAGTTATGATACAGAAGATTCTAGAACAAAGGAGAAGCACTTGTGTTTTCAGGTTTTTGCATTATGTTTAAGTTCAACCATGGAGTCTGCTAGATTGTACATGTGGAAAAATCTGGTGGGGGGCTAGAAGATGGTGCGAGGGGCCAAGTGGAGGGAGACTATGAAGGAGTGCACAAGTGCGAGATCGATATTTAAAGAGAGGGGGCGAGAACGTGCGTTGTTGCGCGCAGTGGTAGAGCCATGAAAAATAAATGAGCTAGGGTGCCAACTGCCAAGCATTGCTAATCCTTTACGAGGATGGCCAATTCATCAACTTAAACCATTTTACCAGCAATTGAACTACTAATCACATTCATATTAGCCTCAATATATAGTGACGTTAGGGGGGCAGGGCCCTTGCTGCCCCCTGTCTTCGCCACTATGCGCGCGTCTGAGAGATGAAGCGGATGGCATGGATGAAGAGAGGGGGGCGTTGGATATATAATTAATGTGGGTGTATTAGCTATGTAATCCTACATAGAGAGGTATAGATTGATTAATGTGTATGTGGAAAAGAGGGTGAGACCTCATTAGATATATAGATTGATCGGTTTGTGTGGAAAACTGGGAAAGACCTAGCTATATATACACACACATAGAGGAATATTGATAGTTGTGCATGCACGTGAGAGATAAAGAATGCCCGATATGATGAAGAGGCGGACGTGTGTGTGTGTATGTGTGTGTGCATGCATGGGAGACCGACTTGAAGAAAAAGATTGGTGTGCAATGGATAATGTCGATTGGTAGTGTGTGTGCATGCATGCACGAGAGAAAGTTAGTGGTAGAATTATAAAGAGAAGACAACTGTGTGGGTGTAAAAGAGTAGGTGAGGTCATAATCAATGTAAAGTTGAATTCAAATATTTGAATAAGAGATCATGATGTTTGAAACCTATGCATGCATGAATATAACTGAGATATACGCGGTGTGGTTTGGAAACGAGCATGATATACTGTGTACACATTGAACAAGGTCGGACTGATTTGAATTTGAGATACCGATGGCAGACATCGTTTGGCCACATTGCATCCGTGCAGGGACACACTATTCTAATTGGAGATGATGGGTGGCTTTCGCATCACATATCTATATCTATACCCCTATATATTATATTTTATATTTTTTATATAGTGTGCGAACAACTTTAACTTTGAAAGATGGTCGTTGGATGAAGCCAACCCGACGTGCAGAGATGGCAAATTCGAGCACTACTGGCCGTTGGATATCATCTACATTCCACCAGATTTTGCCACATGTACAATCTAGAAGACTTCATGGTTGAACTTAAGCATAATGCACAAACTTCAAAACACAAGCACTTCTTCTTTGTTATAGAATCTTCCATATCATAATTGCTCAAATGTTTTTCTACATGATTTGCCATTATTTGTTTTTTACTTTATGCTTTACAACACACAATTCCATGAATCTTAAAATAGATTAGCTTTCTTATAAAAACTAGATGATTTTGAATGAGATGGACTATAAGAATTAAACGAACATCTACATCATGCATATATGACTCAAAGCTTACATGTTATATGTGGTATTTATTCATAATTTGGTTGCCAGACCTCATGTGTGCAATGCACGTGTACCTTACTAGTCTAAATGGTGTTTGTGTGTGTGTGTTGTGCGTGTTAAACACATTGTACGTAGTATCATACATGGTTTAGATTCCGAACATCTAGCTAGAGTACATGTACTATGATTTGAATTCAACATAAAACGGATATATATATTTGAATTTGAGATCGTATGTACATGTAGTTCGTATTTATTCAGGAATTTACTACTCCTATATTCATGTCATGTGTTGTGAAAATAATATTTAGATGGTTGTATAACTAACCCGAGTATAATCCCATTCAAACAGGGAAAATGTACTCAAATTTAGTCCATATGCTAGACAACATGAATTGTTTTTTTATTGTTGAGGGAAGTGCAAATTGATTTGGTATTGTACACATTATGTTTGTTGTCCCATTTTTTTAGTTTTTTTGTTGTTGTATTTCAATGCATTTCTAGTAATATAGTATACGGGACATGGCTCTCTCTAGTGATAAGGTGCGAATTTTCTTTTTTCTACACATTAAGCTTGTTCTCCCGAAATTTCAAGCCGCGCCTTGTTATGCCGAAATTTCAAGCTAGCATCTCTGTCTATCGTGCTGCGAAACTCCTGCCTCTTCAACCTGCGCCTTGTTACCCTGAAATATTTAAGATATATCTTTGTCTCGTTGTGCTCCAAAAACTCCCTCCATCTCAACCGTGCCTTGCTATCCTAAAATTACAAGGCACGCAAAAACTCCCACCTCCTGCGAAATCCCGACACGCGAAATACCCGTGATACCCCTGAACCGAGAGAACCGCCTAGCTCAAATCAGTGGGGGTACTTTCGTAACTTACTTCACATTTCGGACAAGCGCGTCCCTAAGCCATGGTTTCCCCCTCCCATCCCATCCGCCGACCCATTCGTACACCGAGGCCGCAAAAACCTGCGAAGCCCCACACCCTCCTCCATCCGCCACCCAGCCGGAGCCTCTTCCCCGACGACGTTGTCCACAGCAACACCTCAACGTCCCTCGTCCACCGCACCGGATGAGGATCTGTCATCGATCTCGTCGTTCCGCCAGTTCAGCCACCCCGTCCTCCACCTCCAAGGAGTTGCCCCGATGTTCCCCTCGTATTTCACGCCACCTCCGTTTCCACACCGCCGTCTTCACCTGCACCACAGGAAGAGCAGCATCGTCATCGATTCCTCAGATGAAGTTGAGGCCTAATCGGCGCCACCAAAGAAGTTCTACACTACTCGCCGCATTTTCTTCTTGATTCGATCTCACCGTGCTACCGGCGCTTGGTCCCGAGCCAACATGGCGCGGCTCCATCCACGGCGATGTCGCGGGCCACTTCCTCCACGGTGTTGCTCCCTCGGCGGCGACGTCCACATCAGTAGGAGCTGCTGCTGCTCTGCTCTTGCTCTCAGTCCCCTATCTGGCCTGCTCTTGTTCTTGCTCTTGCTCGCATTGTTGCTCTCGCTCTTGCTCTTTCTTGCGCTGCTACTCCAATTTAGCTACACTTCAGTCGACTGAATCGACTTTTGGGTAAGTCGATTTTCAGGGGGTGGGGAGCTCGCCGGAGTTAAGGAAGAACCAGCCGCAGCAGGGAGGGGGGCTTGCTGGAGAGGTACCCCACTATCTATCTTAGGGTTCAGGGTGGGGGCGATGGTCATCGGCGATGGTGGGGTGGTGGCATGGGGATCGCCAGAGAAAAAGCTCGGCGCAGGGGGCCAAGAGGGATGGCCGGGGTGGCGGCGGACCGGTGGTGAGGAGTGGTTTCGGGAAAGGCGGGGTGGCGAGGCGGCGCGGAAGCGCAACCAGCCGGTGGTGGCTGGCGGCTCAGGGGGGTGGAGGTTGAAGATGAACTGCACGCCCTTGATTTCGTTTCCAACGGCTGGAAAATCGACTGACCAGAGATGAAAAAGTCAGTCGACTGCTATTGCACAAGCAGCAGATACTGCTCTCGCTCGAACCCCTACAGTTGCTACCCAAGATGCTGCTACACGACCTACTGCCCCGGCTCTCGCACGCGCTGCTGCTCCTGGCGCTGCTGCTACTGCCTTTCTGCTACTGGTGAGTTCGGTTTCGGCAGTAAAATTCAGTTTCGATAGCAAAATTCAGTTTTGATAGTTAAATTCGGTTTCGACAGTTAAGTTCAGAGATGAGCGGACTATGTATTTTACATCTAGCACTTTGTGGTTATGTATTTTACATCATCTATTGGAGATGCTATTAGAATTCCACTCATGTTAACGTTGTCTCTCTTGTCCTGCTTCAGCCTCGCCGTCGTACAACTCACCAGAGCTGCTCCAACGACGAAACCCTCCATCGCAGCGGAGCAGTACCCCGGGCTCCATCTCCAGACGCCTAAGATCTTCTTCCGCTCCTCCGACAGCCAAATCAGCCGGAGCATCCTCACCGACCAATCCAATCATGCTGAGATCGACATGGCTTCGCCAAAGAGGTTGTACACTTGTTGCATCTCGTTTTTACTCTAAAAGTTATATATATTGTCCACTGAGCACACATAGTAACATGAAATACGATTAGTTTCTCCTACTATATGACAAGCAGTGAGGTACCAGGCAACTTAGCTATCCATGATGGACTCTCTTGAACGCCATCATTATTTATCTCTGCGCGTTTGAGCTGAGCATTTGTAGATGGGCCTAGGAGTTGAGCTAGTAGGGCAGTGGCTTGGGTCCAAAGTAGTAGAAGTAGCACTATTTTTTTTGACTGTAGGATTTTCCCTGCTCAAGCCTGCCTACTAGAATCGCCAGTGCTTGAAAGGAAAAGTGAAGGAAAAACATAGGAATTGAAACGTTTCCTGTGGTATTACTATTCATGCATTTGGTTCAAAGGAATGGAGCAAAGGAAACCTGTAGGATTTGTTCCTTTAGTGTCTCCTTGAAAGAAAAACCATAGGAATTTTAATATCCACTTGTCCTCCTTTTCAAATTCCTATTCATGAAGCACAAGACTAGGAGATAGTAGGATAATAGCATTATAACCGTACATTTTCTTGTGGTTTGACTTAATCTCCCCATGCTTCTTTGCATCCTATGATCTTCCAATTCTTATGAACCAAACATTTAGATTGGCAGAAATCCTGTGTTTCTAAATTCTCTATTTTGCACATGCATTCCTATTCTATTCTTGTGCATTTCCTATCCCTGCATTGTTAGAATCCTCAAATTCAAACAAGCCCTTACACAATTACTTATGTTACAGATATGTGTCAAAGAAAACCTTGTGTGGTTTATTCCGCTCCTGCTGCGCTGTGTTCCACCCCCGCTCAGCTGCTCCAACGACAAAAGGGTTCACCATAGTAGGGATCCACTCTCCTGACTGTCTTTCGTCGCCTCAGATCTTCTTCCCCACTGTCGGCAGCCAAGACAACTGAGCAGATGACCTTGAGGACTACACGGGTCCGCAAGAGAGGTCGCACTCTTCCGTGTCTGCTTACGTTATGCATCACTTAATATGATGACATGCTACTTTATCGTCCTGTTCACCTATTAGACTCCGAGTCAGGTCCAAACTAATGCCGAGACTTGAGTTTTTAAATGGTTGTGCGGTACATATTAGGGCAGCAATCAGTACTATTTGTCTACTATCTGGTTAATCTTGGGTGTCTACTATGAGTTTCATGTTGGATGCAAACAAACATTAAAGGAGCCATTATCTGTATTTTTTAACTAAAACTATTATCTGCCTGCTATCATTGGTTTTGGGTCTATCCATAGTTTGCTACCATCACTCTAGATTTGTGCATGCACTCCTTACATAATCTCACTATGTTTTATTCTTGTGCATGTTAGTTATTGTACACAATGGAACTAAACATGTAGAGCAAAAGAGACAAGCCTTGTGTGGCAATAAAATTTCATGCAAACATCGCTCCATGGTGGGTGCAAAGGAATCCCCCCTCCACCCATTTCAGATTCTAATCAAGAGGAAGATAACTGTTCTGAGGGGGATTCGGAAGGAGAAGACCACTCCTATTTACAACCTGAGGTCTTCGCTCTAACTTGGCATGCTGATGTTGGTAATATCATGCATATGGTGCCTTGCATTGCTTACTTTATACATCAAATATGTCATCTGCTTAGTTTATACATGCTTTGTGTGAATGACATATGTTTAGTTTCTTTATCGTATATGTGAATCATGCAATGCCATCTTGTTTAGCTAGGCATCATATATGTGAATTTTGCAATGCCACCCTGGTTAGCCAGTCATCTTATATGCGAATTATATCATGCCAACATTTTTTATTATGTATTACATTTGTCAACAATTTTAGTACATTCAATTACTCTTCCTGTGCATCAGCCATTCGGCACCGTCATGGAAAAATCTGGAGTGGAAACAAGGTCTTCGGAGCAGACAATGCTATCTGATGGAGCGCGTGTCTTGCTAGTTACGGATAGCTCCTCAGAGGAGGATTCAGAGACAGATGGCCAGTCCTATTTCCCCCCTGAGGTGCATGCTCTAACTTGGCAGGGTTATGTTGCTCATATCGTGCGTATGGTGTCTTGCATTGTTATGTCATTTGCTTACTTTAGACATGCTTTGTGTGAATGCCACCTATTTAGTGTCTAATTACCATATATGTGAATTATGCAATGCCATCTTGTTGCAAGACATTATATATGTGAATTATGCAGATATCTTGTTGCAAGGCATTATATATGTGAATTATGTAATGACATGTTGTTTAGCCAAGCGTCATATATGTGAGTTATATCATGTCGTCCTTTTTTGTATTTCTCATTGTAGTTGTCGACAATGTTTGTATATTCAACTGCTCTTCCTGTGCATCAGCCATTTAAATTGGTGATGGAGAAATCTGGAGTGAAAACAAGGTCTTCAGAGCAGACAATGCTACCCGCTGAAGCAGATATCTTGTTGGTTACAGATAGCTCCTCAGAGGAGGATTTAGAGGCAGAAGACAAGTCCTATTTTTTTCCCTGAGGTGTATGCTCAAACTTGGCATGGTTATATTTGTCATATCATGCATATGTTGTATTGCAATGCTTAGTTTTTACATCATATACACAATATTGAATGTCATCTCCTTAGTTGACACATCATATATGTGATTGCCCTCTGCTCATGTGCTTAGTATATAAATCATATATTTGAATTATATGTTGCCATGATTTTTACATAGACAGCATGTATCTGAATTATGGCATGCCAACCCATTTTTTAAAGACATAATATAGTTATATCATCTCATCCTGTTTACATAGTCGTCATATTTTGAATTATGTCATTCTATCCGTGAATTATATCATCCCATCATGTTTCCGTCGACGGCATGTTTGTGAATTATGGCATGCCAACCACTTTAATAGACACATTGTATAGTTATATCATGTCATCCTGTTTACATAGTCATCATATTTTGAAGTATGTCATTCTATCCTATTTAGTTAGCCATCATACATGTGAAATTGTGTCATGCTATCCTGTTTAATTAGCCATCATATATGTGAAATTATGTCATGCTATTCTGTTTGGTTAGACAACATAAATGTGGATTATTTCATACCTAGTTTTGTTCCCTACTATCCATTGCACCTGTCTATCTTACAATGTTTGTACATTAAATTACTTTTCTTGTTTATCAGCCATTTGAATTGGAGGGGGTGATGGAAGTATCTGTGGGAGTGAAAACACAGTCTTCAGAAAAGATCGTGCTACCGGTCAATGCAGATAGAACCACGGCTGTACTTGCCCAAGAACCAGCCCCACCACACATAACCCAGACTCACGCAGATTGTAACCCTACCCAGTTGGACAGAGAACCTGCTAGACCCCTTCTAACCCCAACCCCAGCAGATAGTAACCCAGTTCTAGTTGACACAACACCGTCTCCACCACAGAGCACCCAAACACGAGCAGTTAGTAAGGCAACTGCAGTGCCCAAAGCACGAGGACCATGATACGTCCATTTTGCATCATACTTTTATATCGATATTGAAAGTGCAACTATCCCTAGGTGGTTTTGGTAATTCATAACAACGTATAGCTCATTGAGCTAATGCTATTCCAAGACTATTATTTCAGGAAAGCTCAATGAATGGCATGGCATGGATGATGAAAGTGGATCCCTCAAAATACTAAGGACAAAGGATTGGCTCAAGCTCAAAAGCTCAAGACTCTTCATTTTACATTTTAGTGATCCAAGATCACATTGAGTCTATAGGAAAAGCCAATACTATCAAGAAGGGATGATGTGTTGCTTAATGAGCCTCTTGATTCATGTGCTTAGTGATATGCTCCAAAACCCTCAACTACTTCCCCACATCCACAAATGACCTAAACCTAAAGCCAAAATCGGTCACACCGATTCTTTCTATCCGGCGCCACCGATTCCAAAAGTCATAGCCACTGCCACAAACCCTAAGCAAATCGGTCTTACCGATAGGGATCTCGGTCTCATCGAGATGGGGTTGCAATCTCTCTGTTTCCCTTCGTAACGTTTCGGTCTAACCGAAGTGAGCGATCGGTCCCGCCGAGATTGCAATGTAAACTCTCTGTTTCCTTTTTGTAACATTTCGGTCTCACCGAAAAGAGCAAATCGGTCCCACCGAGTTTACCTGACCAACTCTCTGGAAAGCTTATTACCAAATCGGTCTCACCGAGTTTGTGTAATCGGTCTCACCGAGATTACGTTATGCCCTAACCCTAACCGAATCGGTCTCATTGAGATGCATGTCAGTCCCACCGAAAATCACTAACGGTCACTAGGTTTACTAAATCGGTCCGACCGAGTTTAACGATTCGGTCCCACCGAGTTTGGTAAATTGTGTGTAATGGTTAGATTTTGTGTGGAGGCTATATATACCCCTCCACCTCCTCTTCATTCATGGAGAGAGCCATCAGAACGAACCTACACTTCCAACTTACCATTTCTGAGAGAGAACCACCTACTCATGTGTTGAGGCCAAGATATTCCATTCCTACCATATGAATCTTGATCTCTAGCCTTCCCCAAGTTGCTTTCCACTCAAATCTTCTTTCCACCAGATCCAAAACCTATGAGAGAGAGTTTAGTGTTGGGGAGACTATCATTTGAAGCACAAGAGCAAGGAGTTCATCATCAACGCACCATTTGTTATTTCTTGGAGAGTGGTGTCTCCTAGATTGGCTAGGTGTCACTTGGGAGCCTCCGACAAGATTGTGGAGTTGAACCAAGGAGTTTGTAAGGGCAAGGAGATCGCCTACTTCGTGAAGATCTACCGCTAGTGAGGCAAGTCCTTCGTGGGCAACGGCCATGGTGGGATAGACAAGGTTGCTTCTTCGTGGACCCTTCGTGGGTGGAGCCCTCCGTGGACTCGCGTAGCTGTTACCCTTCGTGGGTTGAAGTCTCCATCAACGTGGATGTACGATAGCACCACCTATCAGAACCACGCCAAAAACATTCGTGTCTCCAATTGCGTTTGAATCCTCCAAACCCTTCCCTTTACTTTCTTGCAAGTTGCATGCTTTAATTTCCGCTGCCTATACACTCTTTGCATGCTTGCTTGAATTGTGTGATGATTGCTTGACTTGTCCTAAAATAGCTAAAATCTGCCAAACTCTAAAATTGGGAAAAGGTTAAGTTTTTATTGGTCAAGTAGTCTAATCACCCCCCCCCCTCTAGACATACTTCAAGGTCCTACAGATATTTATTGCATTATGGGTTGTTATTACACATTATGTCACAATACTTATGGCTATTCCCTCTTATTTTACAAGGTTTATCATGAAGAGGGACAATGCCGGTAGCTGGGATTCTGGCTGGAAAAGGAGCAAATATTGGAAACCTATTCTACACAGCTCCAAAAGACCTGAAACTCCACGGAAGTCATTTTTGGAATTAATAAGAATTATTGAGCGAATAAAATACCAGAGGGGGCCCACACCCTGGCCAGGAGGGTGGCCCCCCCTACTGGGCGCGCCCCTGTCTCCTGGGCCCCCTGGTGGCCCTCTGGTGCCCATCTTATGCTATATGAAGGCTTTTACCCTGGAAAAAATCATAAGCAAGCTTACGGGACGAAACTCCACCGCCACGAGGCGGAACCTTGGCGAAACCAATCTAGGGCTCCGTCGGAGCTGTTCTACCAAGGAAACTTCCCTCTGGGAGGGGGAAATCATCAGCATCGTCATCACCAACGATCCTCTCATCAGGAGGGGGTCAATCTCCATCAACATCTTCACCAGCACCATCTCCTCTCAAAACCCTGGTTCATCTCTTGTATCCAATCTTGTATCAAAACCACAAATTGGTACCTGTGGGTTGCTAGTAGTGTTGATTACTCCTTGTAGTTGATGCTAATTGGTTTACTTGGTGGAAGATCATATGTTCAGATCCTTAATGCATATTAATACTCCTCTGATCATGAACATGAATATGCTTTTGTGAGTAGTTATGTTTCTTCCTGAGGACATGGGTGAAGTCTTGCTATTAGTAGTCATGTGAATTTGGTATTCGTTCGATATTTTGATGAGATGTATGTTGTCTCTCCTCTAGTGGTGTTATGTGAACGTCGACTACATGACACTTCACCATTATTTGGGCCTAGAGGAAGGCATTGGGAAGTAATAAGTAGATGATGGGTTGCTAGAGTGATAGAAGCTTAAACCCTAGTTTATGCGTTGCTTCGTAAGGGGCTGATTTGGATCCACTAATTTCATGCTATGGTTAGGTTCACCTTAATACTTCTTTTGTAGTTGCGGATGCTTGCAATAGGGGTTAATCATAAGTGGGATGCTTGTCCAAGAAAGGGCAGTACCCAAGCACCGGTCCACCCACATATCAAATTATCAAAGTACCAAACGCGAATCATATCAGCGTGATGAAAACTAGCTTGACGATAATTCCCATGTGTCCTCGGGGGCGCTTTTCTCATTATAAGAAATTGTCCAGGCTTGTGCTTCGCTAAAAAAAGGATTGGGCGACCTTGTTGCTCCTTATTTACTTTCATTGCTTGTTACCCTTTACAAATTATCTTATCACAAAACTATCTGTTACCTACAATTTCAGTGCCTGCAGAGAATACCTTACTGAAAACTTCTCGTCATTTCCTTCTGCTCCTCATTGGGTTCGACACTCTTACTTATCGAAAGGACTACGATAGATACCCTATACTTGTGGGTCACCAAGACTCTTTTCTGGCACCGTTGTCGGGGAGTGAAGCGCCTTTGGTGAGTGGAACTTGGTAAGGAAACATTTATATAGTGTGCTGAAATTTTCTGTCACTTGTTACTATGGAAACTAATCCTTTGGGGGGCTTGTTCGGGGTATCTTCACCCCGACCAGTAGAGCAAAGAGTTGCTCCTCAACCTAATGAACCTATTGAAATGTTTACTTTGAGATTCCTTCGGGTATGACAGAGAAACTGCTAGCTAATCCTTTTGCAGGAGATGGAACATTGCATCCCGATTTACACCTTATCTTTGTGGATGAAGTTTGTGGATTATTTAAGCTTGCAGGTATTCCTGATGATGTTGTTAAGAGGAATGTCTTCCCTTTATCTTTGAAGGGAGATGCATTGACATGGTATAGGCTATGTGATGATACGGGATCTTGGAACTATAAACGATTGAAGTTGGAATTTCACCAGAAGTTCTATCCTATGCATCTTGTTCATCGTGATCGTAATTACATGTATAGTTTCTGGCCTCACGAAGGAGAAAGCATCGCTCAAGCTTGGGGGAGGCTTAAGTCAATGTTATATTCATGCCCCAATCATGAGCTCTCAAGAGAAATGATTATTCAAAAAATTTATGCTCGGCTTTCTCTAAATGATCACACTATGCTCGATACTTCATGTGATGGTTCTTATATGCTGAAGACTACTGAATTCAAGTGGGATTTATTGGAAAGAATTAAACGCAACTATGAAGATTGGGGTTCCGATGATGGTAAGGAGTCAGGTATAACACCTAAGTTTGATTGTGTTAAATCTTTTATGGATACCGATGCTTTTCATGGATTTAGCGCTAAATATGGACTTGACTCTGAGATAGTAGCTTCTTTCTGTGAATCTTTTGCTACTCATGTTGATCTCCCTAAGGAGAAGTGGTTTAAATATAATCCTCCCACTGAAGTAAAAGTAGTTGCTCCTGTTACAGTTGAAGAAAAGACTATCACATATAATGATCCTATTGTTCCTACTACTTATGTTGAGAAAGCACCTTTCCCTGTTAGGATTAAGGATCATGCTAAAGCTTCAATTGTGGTTCATAAGAGTAATACTAGAACATATACACCTCCTAAGCAAATTAAAGTTGAACCTAGTATTGCTATGGTTAAAGATCTCTTGGATGATAATATAGATGGGCATGTTATCTACTTCTGTGGTGAAACTACTAATATTGCTAGACCAGATGCTAAGATACATAGACCTGTTGTAGGCATGCCTGTTATTTCTGTTAAAATAGGAGATCATTGTTATCATGGCTTATGTGATATGGGTGCTAGTGCTAGTGCAATACCTTTTTCCTTATATAAAGAAATTATGCATGATATTGCACCCGCTGAGTTAGAAGATATCGATGTTACAGTTAAGCTTGCTAATAGAGATACTATTAAGCCTTTTGGGATTGTTAGAGATGTAGAAGTTTTGTGTGGGAAAGTTAAATACCCTGCTGATTTTCTAGTTCTTAGTTCCCCACAAGATAGTTTTTGTCCCATTATATTTGGTAGACCCTTCTTGAATACTGTTAATGCTAGGATTGATTGCAAAAAGGATGTTGTTACAATTGGCTTGGGGGATATGTCTCATGAGTTTAATTTTGCTAAATTTCGTAGACACCCCCGTGATAAAGAATTGCCTAGTAAGGATGAAATTATTGGTCTTGCTTCTATTGTTGTGCCTCCTACTGATCCGTTAGAACAATATTTGCTAGACCATGAAAATGATATGTTTATGAATGAAAGAAGGGAAATAGATGAAGTATTCCTTCAATAGGGTCCTATTCTGAAACACAACTTACCTGTTGAAATCCTAGGGGATCCTCCTCCACCCAAGGGTGATCCCGTGTTTGAGCTCAAACCTTTTACCTGATAATCTTAAATATGCTTATCTTGATGAAAATAAGATATATCTTGTTATTATTAGTGCTAACCTTTCAGAGCAGGAAGAGGAAAGATTATTGAAAACTCTGACGAAGCACCGTGCTGCTATTGGATATACTCTGGATGATCTTAAGGGCATTAGTCCCACTCTATGCCAACACAAAATAAAATTGGAGAAAGATGCCAAACCAGTTAGAGATCCTCAACGACGATTAAATCCTAAGATGAAAGAAGTGGTAAGAAGGAGATACTAAAGCTCCTTGAGGCAGGTATAATTTATCCCGTTGCTGATAGTGATTGGGTAAGTCATGTCCATTGCATCCCTAAGAAGGGAGGTATTACTGTCGTTCCTAATGATAATGATGAATTGATTCCGCAAAGAATTACTACAGGTTATAGGATGGTAATTGATTTCCGTAAATTAAATAAAGCTACTAAGAAAGATCATTACCCTTTACCTTTTATTGATCAAATGCTAGAAATACTATCCAAACATACACATTTCTGTTTTCTAGATGGTTATTCTGATTCTCTCAAATACCTATGTCAGCGGAGGATCAATCAAAAACTACTTTTACTTGCCCTTTCGGTACTTTTGCTTATAGACGTATGCCTTTTGGTTTATGTAATGCACCTGCTACCTTTCAAAGATGCATGATGGCTATATTCTCTGACTTTTGTGAAAAGATTTGTGAGGTATTCATGGATGACTTCTCAGTTTATGGATCCTCTTTTGATGATTGCTTGAGCAACCTTGATCGAGTTTTGCAGAGATGTGAAGACACTAGTCTCGTCTTGAATTGGGAAAAGTGCCACTTTATGGTTAATGAAGGCATTGTCTTGGGGCATAAGATTTCTGAGAGAGGTATTGAAGTTGATAAGGCTAAAGTTGATGCTATTAAAAAGATTCCATGTCCCAAGGACATTAAAGGTATAAGAAGTTTCCTTGGTCATGCCGGTTTTTATAGGAGGTTCATTAAGGACTTTTCTAAAATCTCTAGGCCTCTAACTAATTTATTGCAAAAAGATATTCCTTTTGTCTTTGATGATGATTGTGTAGAAGCATTTGAAATACTTAAGAAAGCTTTGATCACTGCACCTATTGTTTAGCCACCTGATTGGAATTTACCGTTTGAAATTATGTGTGATGCTAGTGATTATGTTGTAGGTGTTGTTCTAGGGCAAAGAGTGATAAGAAATTAAATGTTATCCAGTATGCTAGTAAAACTCTTGATACTACCCAGAGAAATTATGCTACTACTGAAAAAGATTTTTTAGCAGTTGTATTTGCATGTGATAAGTTCAGACCTTATATTGTTGATTCTAAAGTTACTATCCACACTGATCATGCTGCTATTAATTACCTTATGGAAAAGAAAGATGCTAAGCCTAGAATTATTAGATGGGTTCTCTTGCTCCAAGAATTTGATTTGCATATTATTAGTAGAAAGGGAGCTGAGAACCCTGTTGCAGACAACTTGTCTAGGTTAGAAAATGTTCTTGATGACCCACTACCTATTGATGATAGCTTTCCTGATGAACAATTAGTAGTCATTGATGCTTCTCATGCTGCTCCATGGTATGCTGATTATGCTAACTACATTGTTGCTAAATTTATGCCACCTAGTTTCACATACCAGCAAAAGAAAAGGTTCTTTTATGATTTAGGACATTACTTCTGGGATGACCCACACCTTTATAAAGAAGGAGTAGATGGTGTTATTAGACGTTGTGTACCTGAGCACGAACAGGAACAGATCCTACGCAAGTGTCACTCCGAACCATATGGAGGACACCATGCTGGAGATAGAACTACACATAAGGTATTGCAATTCGGTTTTTATTGGCCTACTCTATTCAAAGATGCCCGTAAGTTTGTCTTGTCTTGTGATGAATGTCAAAGAATTGGTAATATTAGTAGACGTCAAGAAATGCCTATGAATTATTCTCTTGTTATTGAACCATTTGATGTTTGGGGCTTTGATTATATGGGACCTTTTCCTGCCTCTAATGGATATACACATATTTTAGTTGTTGTTGAATACGTTACTAAGTGGGTAGAAGCTATTCCAGCTAGTAGTGCTGATCACAACACCTCTATTAAGATGCTTAAGGAAGTTATTTTTCCGAGGTTTGGAGTCCCTAGATATCTCATGACTGATGGTGGTTCACATTTTATTCATGGTGCTTTTCGTAAAATGCTTGCTAAGTATGATGTTAATCATAGAATTGCATCTCCTTATCACCCGCAGTCTAGTGGCCAAGTAGAGTTGAGCAATAGAGAGCTCAAATTAATTTTGCAAAAGACTATCAATAGATCTAGAAAGAATTGGTCCAAGAAACTTGATGATGCATTATGGGCCTATAGAACTGCATATAAGAATCCTATGGGTATGTCTCCGTATAAGATGGTATATGGAAAAGCATGTCACTTACCTCTCGAACTCGAACATAAAGCATATTGGGCTATTAAAGAGCTCAACTATGACTTCAAACTTGCCAATGAGAAGAGGTTATTTGATATTGGCTCACTCGATGAATGGAGAACCCAAGCTTATGAGAATGCCAAGTTGTTCAAAGAAAAAGTTAAAAGATGGCATGACAAAAGAATACAAAAGCGAGAATTTAAAGTAGGTGATTATGTGTTGCTATTCAACTCTCGTTTAAGATTTTTTGCAGGAAAACTTCTCTCTAAGTGGGAAGGTCCTTACGTCGAGGAGGTCTATCGTTCCAGTGCCATAAAAATCAACAACTTCGAAGGCACAAATCCAAAGGTGATGAATGGTCAAAGAATCAAACATTATATCTCAGATAATCCTATCAATGTTGAAACTGATATTATTGAGACCGTAACCCCGGAGGAATACATGAGGGGCACTTTCCAGAACGTTTCAGACTCCAAAAAGGAATAGGTATGTGGTACGGTAAGTAAACCGACTCCAAAACAATTCTAATGGCAATTTTTCTCCATTTTGGAATATTTAAGAATTTTAGGAAGCAACAAGTAATCCGGGAAGGACACGAGGCCTCCACGAGGGTGGAGGACGCGCCCACCCTTATTGGGCGCGCCCCCTGTCTCGTGGGCACCTCGTGTGCCTCCCGGACTCCGTTTTCTTACACGTTACTTCTTTTGGTCGGCAAAAATTCATTATATAATCTCCCAAAGGCTTTGACCACCGTATCACGCAAAAATCCTCTGTTTTTGTTTCGAGTTGTTTTTCTGACAGATCTATAGCATCATGATGTCACCCTCCTTCAACAATGAATACAAGGATGCTTGGCTATTGACGATAGAGCTGAAATGAGAAGAACCTGAGGATATCAACAAGAATGAAGGGATCAAGAAGGCCATGGAGGATCAAGCTCCGGCGGTGGAAGAAGAAAACATCCCTCAACCTCTACCTAACCTCTTTACTCCAACTAACATTGAAGCTTTCAAGATGATTGAGCTAGCTCGCATACAAAACAAGTATCTCACACAGGAAAGTATTTTGTTGAAGGATCATATCGTCGGACTCAAGGGCATTATCCGCAAGTTGGAGGAGCTTTTACGCTTGATGTGCGATTATCCACCATCATCATCACCACCTTCATCGCCTCCGAGGACATAATTACATGGGTATGGGCACTCCCCTTGGCAACTGCCAAGCTTGGGGGAGTTGCCCCGGTATCGTATCACCATCACACTCTTATCTTTACCATTTTACTTAGTTCGATCCTTTTAGTAATATCTTGATCTAGTAGAATAAAGTTTTGGTATGAAGTAGTTTTGAGTTTTGCTTTGTGATCTCTGTATGTAATCGAGTCCGTAAGCTATATAATAAAAATTAGTGTTGAGTCAAGGGCTTTGCTATCTTGCTATGATCTTGAGAAAACAGAAAGAACAAAAATAATAAAAGAGTTCATATTGATCTTATGGATAGTAATGACTTCACATATAAAGAGTATGAGGCTTAAAAGTTGTTGAGAGTTGACAAGCATAGTTTTGGTCATCGTTGCAATTAATAGGAAGTAATAAAGAAAGAGAGGTTCTCACATATAAATATACTATCTTGGACATCTTTTATGCTTGTGAGCACTCATTAAGTATGACATGCTAAAGAGTTGATGTTGGACAAGGAAGACGATGTAATGGGTTACGTTTTCTCACATCCTAGTTAAAGTATATTGTCATGGATCATTCCAACATGTTGAGCTTGCCTTTCCCCCTCATGCTAGCCAACCAAGTAGAGATACTACTTGTGCTTCCAAATATCCTTAAACCCAGTTTTGCCATGAGAGTCCACCATACCTACCTATGGATTGAGTAAGATCTTTCAAGTAAGTTGTCATGTTGCAAGCAATAAAAATTTCTCTCTAAATATGTATGACTTATTAGTGCGGAGAAAATAAGCTTTATATGATCATGTGATATGGAAGCAATAAAAGCGACGGACTGCATAATAAAGGTTCATATCACAAGTGGCAATATAAAGTGATGTTCTTTTGCAATAAGATTTTATGCATCCAACCCTAAAAGCACATGACGACCTCTGCTTCCCTCTGCGAAGGGCCTATCTTTTACTTTATGTCTTTTACTTTATGCAAGAGTCAAGGTGATCTTCACCTTTCCCTTTTTCATTTTATCCTTTGGCAAGCACCTCGTGTTGGAAAGATCTTGATATATATATCCAATTAGATGTAAGTTAGCATGAACTATTATTGTTGACATCACCCAAAGGTGATGTGACACCCCAAAAAATTTAACCTTGTTTTATTAATTAAAATTTTGCCAGGAAACTTAAACTTTTATTTTCTGGATTTCCTTTTGATTTCAGAACCATTCTTTTCTTTATTATTATGGAGTTTTACCCAAGTGAAAACTTTTCAGTCATTATTGGACTTATTTCCCCTCTCAAATAAAACAATTCTCTTATCAGTGGGATTATCTATATAATTATTTTCCCCTGAGTCTTATTTCTCTAAATTGGTTTTTCATAAGTTTTAGGGTTCCATTTGCACTGCAACCCTTTGATAAATTTATTTTAAAAATCCAACCAAAGCTTGGGGATGTCAGGTGATGTTTTTAAATCATTTTTGTGCAAAAATATATTTCATTCTTTGGATATTTTGAGCTCTACATCAAATTTTCAAATCTGGTCCAGTGGGCAATTTTGCACTACAACCTATTTAAATATTTCTTTAAAACTGCTACCAAAATTAGGGGAGGTCAATAGGAGCATATTATTCAACTTTATGCAAAAACCCAGTGATGTTTTTTTGAAAAAATTGAGTAAATCATACTCATCTTCATTCTGGTGCAACTTGGTGATTTGTACTGCAACCATACTTTTTCTTGCCCTCTTTCCCTTGATTCTTTCTCCTGCTTGTAGTACACCCTACCAAACCCTTAAGTCCAGGAGATTGGACCCATTGGGAGATTTTTGGTCCATGAAATGGTGCCCTTAACCTTCTGTCTAGAATTGGTTTTCTTAAAATCTTGCACTAACAAGTTTCTAGTTTTGCCAAACTAACTTTACCACCCTCTTATTCATCCAAAGAGAGTATGATCTGGATATTTTGGCCCCTCCAAGAGTTGCCTAGATGCCATTGGCATTCTGTCAAACACCTAGAGTGCATGGACAGCTTTGGCATAATTTTTGTTTTGCACTGTGACCTTGCACCTATGGACAGACTAGCATGTCCACTAAGCTCCTAGGCGACCCTAAACCAGGCCTGCTAATCCCCAGCCTCATCCTAATCCTCTAGCACTCGCTGACATTGTGTCGAGCACCTGGTATGCATGCTCTGGGCGCGGCCAGAGCGCGCGTTTTACACGTGCGTGCGCACGAGTCGCCGCGTCCCGCTGCCGCCTCCCCTGCGCCCATTCTGGCCCCTCCCGTCTCCCAGTCGACGCCCCGACCCCCCCCCTTGCCGCAGAGCCACCCCGACCACTCCTGGCACCCCACAGCGCCACCGTCAGGTCGGCCATGGCGGCTAGCTGACGGCCGCATGCAGGCCCCGGCCGTGTCGGCGCCGCCCGAGCCACAGCCGCGCGCCAGCTGCCCTTTGGAGCAGTCTGAACTTATCCCCTTGCTCGTCTACAAGCGCTCGTCGCCGCCACGTCCTCCTGCAGCAAACAGAGATGCAATTCGCCGGCATCCTTATCCACCGCCGCGGAACCGACCTCGATGCGCTATAAAAGGGAGGCCCCGGGCCCGTCCAGCCACCCAGGCGACCTCAGGCCACCCCCATAGCACCCCCACAGCCAGCAAGCATCGGGGGAAGGCCGTCTTCCCCAATTCCGGCTGGTTCGGCCGCCGCCACGTCCCAGCCCCGTTCACCGCAACCAGAGCCCCTCCCATCCGTCCAACGCCACCACCAGACTCCACATGATCTTGCGGAGCCGCCCAGACCTTCAGCCTCGACGGAGAGCCACCGTAGCGCGGACCCCCAATCGTGCCCGAAGTCACCTCCGCCGCGGAGCTCGCCGCCGGCAACTCCCTTCACCCCCGCCGACCCAACAACCACTGGGAGGACCGCCCCGGCCTGGAGGAGCCATCCCTGCCCTTGGATCCCCATGGGGAGCCACCGTCCGTCGGCAGCAATTGCCGGAACCCCGCCCCGCTCGGGCAGAGGAGGGAGAAGACGCGGGCGACTGGTCAAACCTGACCAGTGGGCCCAGGGGACCCACTGTCAGTGACCAGCCCCGCCGCCTCGTGTTTTAAGTGGAGGCGTAAAGCGCAGAGTACGCCTTCCCCTCGAACCGTTTTTTTCTTTTCTGTTTCTTTTATTTAAATTGTTTTTAAACAGAAAATTGACTAAACTTTGACTAGCTATATCTTTTTAAATATAACTCCAAATGAGATGATTCTTTTTCCTACCTCTCTCAAATTTAATCTAGTTTATTTTAAGATTTATTTGAAAATTTTCCAAGGAACTTTTTATTACTATTTTTGAAGTATGTGTTATTTGTATATTTTTGAAAATAGGATTTGTTGGAGAGAGAAGAAAACTTTCAAAAGTTTTGGGATACTCCCTGCCTCTCCACAACTTGAAGGCAAGCATTTTGAACCCTGGCATGATATTTTTGTGTGTTAGTTGACACGATTATAACACCATCTCAATACGGAGAACTCGTTATTTTATGTGGTGACGCGATCATTTGCATGAATGCATATTGGAGATTTCGTTGCTGTTGGAAACAGATATACTTGTGGTGATATTCACCCTCGAATGCCTTGCATGCATGCCGGGAAGAAATCCGGGAAAGCATCTGCCTTGGGTAGACGTGAGCTTGTCTCCGGTCTCCGTTGGGACGGTTATGTCCGGTATGGCATGGTGAGGTATAATGAGTGGTGATTTTGGTAGTTGGAATATATATTGGTTACACTTATCATGCAGGGAATTTATAAACCTCCTGAGTCGACCGTAGATCGAGTCTTGTTCCAGTAACCCCCATACTTGTTTTCGTACTACCACTTGTCCCTGCCGCACGTAGGGTATGGTTCAGTAAGTTGTCAACCCCTTTCTTGGCACACACCGTACAGAGAAGCCATGGTGAAAGATACCGGATGCATCCGGTAGGCATGCCACCTGGTCCGGGGGCATGGGTGTTTCCGGTTGAGACTGAGAGGGGGGCACCCCTTAGAGCGCGTCATAAATTTGATCCCACGCTACGTGAGGTTGTAGCCTCCCCACTTAGAGTTTTACTTGCCAGGTGTCGTGGGTGATTCCATACACCGGTAAGTTAAGCTGGTGCGTGCAAGTCAGGTGTGTTCTCAATTAAAAGACCATAGACGGAATTAGTCCTGATGGACTAAAGGAAATCCGTTACTCGTGGGTAAAGAGTACACCCTCTGCAAAGATAATATCTATTCGAATAGCCGTGTCCATGGTTAAGGACTACAGTCTGGGATGGGTCAAGTGTCGGTCTTAGTGTCGGTCTTCGGAGGAGAAACTACTAAACCAGAACATTGATTATGACCGGTGACATATGATGATTATGATTATTATTATTGTGGACTAACTATTTTTATTACTTGATTTATTGAGTATCCCAGGGACGGTTCTACCTCCTGGATATTCACTATGATTGTTTCTTTATAAGCCCTTTATGTGGCGTCGCTGAGACGCCCGACTGTGGTATGCTTGTTATTTATTTACCCTATAAGCCCTTTATGTGGCATCGCACAGACGCCCGACTGTGGCATGCTTGTTATTTATTTACCTTATAAGCCCTTTATGTGGTATCGCTCAGACGCCCGACTGAGGCATGATCTATATTATTATCCTTTCGAGGCGTCGCTTCAGACACCCGATCGGTGCATTCCATTTTTATTCACTGATTGCATAGTCATGTTTTAATATAAATAACCCACTTGCATGCATCAAGGATTTTATTTTATGACTAACATTATGATCATAGAATATTTCAGAGCATGATCATCGTTTGTTATATTATACCTGTGTTCATAATGTTTGTGAGTACATTCAAAGTACTCACTGGCTTGTCCCTGGCTATTGTCTTGGCCAGATTTCGTGCATGGAGAGGAGCGTTGCGATGACAGCCCCGGAAACTAAGCAACGGTGATAGCAGCCTCGCGAAGATAGGAGTTAACCTGGTCAGCTATTCCTGTGGGAAATGGAGTCCCATAGACACTGATGATCCACAAACCGCTTCCGCCATCAACCACTAGAAACCATTTGTTGTACTCATAGGCCAGAATGGTCTTGTACTACATATTTTGTATTTTGCTTGGAATTTCTGTACCAAGTTGGTGCCTCATCAACTAACAGTAATCTTGGGGCTGGTGAGCACAAGGGCCATTTTCTGGAAATTAATACCCGAAAAACCGGTTGTGACAGGTGAATACGTTGGGAGGCGAAACTATAAGCCCCTGTCTTTCTCAGTGTCCGATTAAAACTCCATAACCATAAGTATTGTGTGAGTGTTAGCAATTGTAGAAGACTATATGATAGTTGAGTATGTGGACTTGCTGAAAAGCTCTATTCTTGACTCTTTCCGATGTTATGATAAATTGCAATTGCTTCAATGACTGAGATTATAGTTTGCTAGTTCTCAATAAAGTTTATGATCCATACTTGACATTGTGAATAGATTGTTACTTGAGCATGAGAAATCATATGACAAAATCTATTTATGTTGTTGTTATAAGAATGATCATGATGCTCTCATGTCCGTATTTTATTTTTATCGACACCTCTATCTCTAAACATGTGGACATATTTTTCGATATTGGCTTCCGCTTGAGGACAAGCAAGGCCTAAGCTTGGGGCGTTGATACGTCCATTTTGCATCATGATTTTATATCAATATTTATTGCATTATGGGCTGTTATTACACGTTATGTCACAATACTTATGGCTATTCTCTCTTATTTTACAAGGTTTATCATGAAGAGGGAGAATGCCGGCAGCTGGGATTCTGGCTGGAAAAGGAGCAAATATTGGAAACCTATTCTGCACAGCTCCAAAAGTCCTAAAACTCCATGGAAGTCATTTTTGGAATTAATAAGAATTATTGAGCAAAGAAAATACCAGAGGGGGGCCACACCCTGGCCAGGAGGGTGGGGGCGCTGGGCGCGCCCCCTGTCTCCTGGGCCCCCTGGTGGCCCTCCGGTGCCCATCTTCTGTTATATGAAGGCTTTTACCCTGGAAAAAATCATAAGCAAGCTTACGGGATGAAACTCCGCCGCCACGAGGCGGAACCTTGGCGGAACCAATCTAGGGCTCCGTCGGAGTTGTTTTGCCGGGGAAACTTCCCTCCGGGAGGGGGAAATCATCACCATTGTCATCACCAACG